>NC_079428.1:10789544-10864715 GCF_026213295.1 Gadus chalcogrammus
TATGTGTGTACGTGTGTGCGTGCTTGATTATGATCTTGTGTTTGTGTGATGGCACGAGTGTGTCATTATAATGTAGTTGACTCTAGTGGTGCCCAGGGACCACAAGAAGGAGCTAAGGGCCACTAGAAGGAGGTAGGAGCCACTAGAACTAGATTGGGGCCACTAGAAGGAGCTAGAAGCCCCTGCTGTAAATGCAGCATAAACAGGCCCCTCAGACCGTGGCGTTGTCTGCTGCTGTCAGACAAGACTAGACGAATACCGAGCTAAAGGGGAACCATCACGCTGGGATGTCTTCTACTGTGAGAGATACGCTGCCTCATACGACAGCAGTAGTGGAAAATCAGGGCCTGCACTCTTCGACTCTGGGAGGTGTGACGGATGTGTGGTGGATGCCTTTGGGGCAGACGTTGTAGTCTGGCTGTGCGTGTGAGGGACCTCACTTCTGCAGCACACGTTGAATACAGAACCTGGGGGGTCTTGGGGGGGCTGTGTGTGAGTGGGTCACTTTCACTTTCACCTTGTAAAACGATCAAAGTAACCTTCCAGAACTTTCACCTAAAGATTCTTGAACTTAAACGATAGCCTATTACAAACCTTACTTTAATATACCTCAAATTAGGCCTTGTAGAAATGCGACTTTGATATTCCTCATCCTCATCGTCATCCGCTTATCCGGGGTCGGGTCGCGGGGGGAGCAGCTCAAGCAGGGGGCCCCAGACTTCCCTTTCCCGGGCCACATTGACCAGCTCTGACGGGGGGATCCCGAGGCGTTCCCAGGCCAGTGTTGAGATATAATCTCTCCACCTAGTCCTGGGTCTTCCCCGAGGTCTCCTCCCCACTGGACGTGCCTGAAACACCTCCCAAGGAAGGCGCCCAGTGGGCATCCTTACCAGATGCCCGAACCACCTCAGCTGACTCCTTTCTAAGTAAAGGAGCAGCGGCTCTAATCCGAGTTCCTCACGGATGGCTGAGCTTCTCACCCTATCCCTAAGGGAGACGCCAGCCACCCTTCTGAGAAAACTCATCTCGGCCGCTTGTACCCGCGATCTCGTCCTTTCGGTCATCACCCAGCCCTCATGACCATAGGTGAGGATAGGAACGAAGATCGACCGGTAGATCGAGAGCTTTGCCTTGCGGCTCAGCTCTCTTTTCGTTACAACGGTGCGGTAAAGCGAACGCAATACCGCCCCCGCTGCTCCGATTCTCCGGCCAATCTCACGCTCCATAGTACCCTCACTCGCGAACAAGACCCCGAGGTACTTGAACTCCTTCACTTGGGCTAAGGACTCATTTCCTACCCGGAGTAAGCAATCCACCGGTTTCCTGCTAAGAGTCATGGCCTCAGATTTAGCGGTGCTGATCCTCATCCCAGCCGCTTCACACTCGGCCGCCAGCCGATCCAGTGAGTGCTGAAGGTCACAGGCCGATGATCCAATGAGGACCACATCATCTGCAAAAAGCAGTGACGAGATCCTCAGACCACCGAACTGCAACCCCTCCCCACCACGACTACGCCTCGATATCCTGTCCATGTATATCACAAACAGGATTGGTGACAAGGCGCAGCCCTGGCGGAGACCAGCACCCACTGAGAACAAAACTGACTGGCTGCCGAGAACACGAACACAGCTCTCGCTTTGGGAGTACAAAGATATAGATAGACTTTGATATTCTATAACAATAACCAAAACCCAACTATGACCTTCTGGCACCCACAAACTATAATATTGTATAACTTCACCATCATCCTCTCATAACGTGAACTTGAACATGCTATTCCTTGAAATACAACCTTCTGAAACTTAAACTACGACCTTCCGGAACCTTCCTTGAACACAGTACAACTTAACTTGATGTGTACAACTTTCATAGCACCTCTCGGACGAGTGAGTGGGGGCAGGTGGAGGAGGAGGTGGAGGTGGAGGAGGAGGTGGAGGTGGAGGTGGGGGTGGGGGTGGAGCAGGAGGTGGAGGTGGAGGTGGAGGTGGAGGTGGAGGAGGAGGTGGAGGCGGGTATGGAGGTGGAGGCGGGTATGGAGGTGGAGGCGTGATCCCCAAGGTAGGAGGACCAATCCACTGTTAATGAGCTCATGAGAGGATATGGTAAGTTTGACATTTAGGTCTGGAAGGTTCCTATACCAAGCGGTCCAACTGGAGACCTGAACTTTAGCTTACAGTCAAAGACAGCGCCTACTCACGGCATACGTCCCCTTCCTCACACACAGAGACACACACGCACACACACACACACACACACACACACACACATACACGTGCGCGCACACACACACATACACATACACACACACACACAACCAAAGAACCCCCATGGACCATTTACTTTTTTTACTTCATTGCACATTGTCTTACCGTTTTGTTTTGCCTACCTTCAGAATAATTTTGCAATATTTAGAATATTTTTGGTAAATATTGCTTATTTTATTAATTTCACCTAATTTTACCCTTTTGCACTTGGGTCAGAGACAAACCCTATTTGGATTTCGCTATTTGTCTCGAACATATTTAGTAACACACACACACACACACACACACACACACACACACACACACACACACGGCCCAGGTTCGATTTGTGGTTCTATGCTACATGTTGTTCCTTCTCTTTCCAACCTGCTTCCCCGTCTCTGATGGCTGTCCTCAGTGTCGTGTCCATCAAACGCCCCGTCCAAAGCACAAACACACTCAGACCCCAGGTTCCTGTCTGACACGCTTGCATGCACACACACACACACACACACACACACACACACACACACACACACACACGGTTACACGCTGACCGGTCTCGCCATCTGGCTCTGTGTTACATCACTCTGTGTCACGCAAGGGCGAGAGATATAGGACGGCAAGTGAGAGGCAAAGGTGTTTGACAAGTTTGACTGTTGTGCCTGTAATGCTGCCATTATGTGTGTTCAGTTCAGTTCATGATGTAGGTTGTGATTGGTCCTGCTCGTCGACAGCCTATGCCGAAGTAGTTCCACTGTCTGTTGTTGTGTGTCTACATAGAAATGCATAGGAGAGAGAGAGAGAGAGAGAGAGAGAGAGAGAGAGGGGGGGAAAGGGGGAGAGAGAGAGAGAGAGAGAGAGAGAGAGAGAGAGAGAGAGTGAAGGAGAATAGAGTGAAGGAGAATAGAGTGACGTGAGAGTGTTTTAATCAATAGTTACTTCAAACTCCTGTTACACACTGCATCACTCTGCTGCCTAATTATTGGACTCCACCCTCTCCTTCGTCTTATCGCTTAATGTCTCTCTCTCGTCTCTCGTTTTTTTCAGGGTGATGGTTATGGGTTCTGTTCGTGGGGGGGGGCGGTTAAGGATCATGCTCAGTTTGCTCCTCAACCGCCCACCCACCCAGGGACTGCGTTGGGTGCCACCATCTGCTGCTGCCTGTGGCTAGGCTAAAGGCTCTCTCCCGCTCACACACACACGCACCAGCACGCAGACACAAACACACTAACTGTGTGCAGCATGATTCCAGATTAATTTCTAAACACATTTAGGAAAAGTCCTCTGTCTACGTGTCAATTCGGTGTCACGTCTCCTTTTTACACACACTCTCTCTCTCTCTCACTCTCTGTCTCTCTCTCTCTCTCTCTCTCTCTCTCTCTCTCTCTCTCTCTCTCTCTCTCTCTCTCTCTCTCTCTCACTCTCACTCTCACTCTCACTCTCACTCTCTCTCTCGCTCAGGAAAATTAAATTTAGTTTGAGATTCTCTGGGACCTCTGTGGTCCTCCTCCACGCTGTCTTCATACTTCTGTCTGGATTAATATCCACCATCAGTCTCTCTCTCCCTCCCCTCCTCTCCTTCTCCTCGTCTCTCTCCCTCTCTTCCTTTTACGCCATTTCTATTTATGATCTCTATCTCTCTCTCACTCACTCAGACACACACACTTTCTGACACCTTTAAAAACCTGACAACACAGACACAGTCATACAAAGTATAGCTCAAAATACATTGCAATACATTCATACAATATCTGGAGCAAGATACACTGACGTATCCTCGATCTGAAGCCGCTCCCCTAGATCACTTTTTCTGGATAAACAATGCGCTTCTCTTTCACAAGGTATGTTTATAAAAAAAAAATGTTTTGTGCACGTGTTTAAGTTCTTATCAAAGGTTGATCTTCTAGTCTTTGGTTTGGATCCAATGTATGAGGCTGGTTTCACTGAGATGGACCTTCTGAAGCTCCAGGTTTCTTAAACGATTTTTTGACGATTTTGACATAACACAAACTTGCATCGGTGCAGCCTGCTTATGAAAACGATTTTGGAAAAACAATTGTCACATATTTCTTACAGATTGTCTCTCACACAAAAACACATCAATCACTTTCTGACTCCGTTAACCACCTAATCACACACAGACAAATTCATAAGGAGTATAACTCAAAATACATCAATAGCCTAATTTCCTGAGCATGATACACCGATGCATCCTCGATTTGAAGCTGCTTCCTTAGCTTCTCACATAGCCAGAGGATGCATTCCAATCTCCACCTGTGACACAATCATTCAGCTGTGGATCATCACCTCATTAAGGGGTAGTTGGTCAGCTGGCAACTATATAAACCCTCTACCAAGCTCCAATTCTATTGGGTTATGTCTATTTGGAGAAATGGAGTCAAGGCTGGTCATGGGGTAAGTGAGGCAGTTGTAGCTGGTGTGCTGGTTCATTTGTGATATTTTAGTTCTTGTTTAAAATGTTTGCTCTCTGTTTTAGTGTCTTTCTCCTAGCGGTGCTCCTTCTGGATATACAATGCAATCCTCTATCATGGGGTATGTTTTTATCAAATGTTTGTTTTATTCAGAAAGGTGTTTTCCATTCTTACCAAAGGCTGGTCTTCTACACTCAGGTTTGGATCCAATGTATGACGATGGTTACACTGAAGTTGGACCTTCTGAAGCTCCAGGATGGAATCCCAAGTATGAAGCTAGTTTCACCGACGACGGCCCTTCTGAAGCTCCAGGATGGAATCCCAAGTATGAAGCTAGTTTCACTGACGACGGCCCTTCTGAAGCTCCAGGATGGAATCCCATGTATGAAGCTAGTTTTAATGAAGACGGAACTTTTGAAGCTCCAGGTTTCTATGAGCCTGAATTGCAGATGGACCCTGGATATGAGTCTGGACATGGAGGCCAGGACACTAGCTATGAGTCTGGACATGGAGGCCAGGACACTAGCTATGAGTCTGGACATGGGGGCCAGGACACTAGCTATGAGTCTGGACATGGAGGCCAGGACACTAGCTATGAGTCTGGACATGGAGGCCAGGACACTAGCTATGAGTCTGGACATGGAGGCCAGGACACTAGCTATGAGTCTGGACATGGAGGCAAGGACCCTGCTGCTGTGGAGAGCCAGCATTTCACACCCACATCTCCTCAAGGTACCTGGAATGACTTAACTATCGGTGTCAAATTGTATTTTGTTCATGAGCACTTTCTTACCGCCCCCTTTATTGCCCATCTTGGAACTGTGTCCTTGATGATTAACGCAGGGGGGTAAATTATCCCTCTCATAAACCTGTGGTGGAGGCTCAATCCCTCGCTATGGATCCTGTCGGGAGAAACGAGTCTAGTCCATACGGTTGATGGCCAAGCTACAGGCTGTTATGTTTCATTATCATTCTAATTATTTTGATTCAATGTTCTTGTTTTTGCCTCTAGACATCCTCTCGGTTATCCCTCCAAGTGTCCTCTCTGGGGTAGACACTGGGCCATCCACCAGTCACATGAGCCATCCCAAACCTTCACCTGGTTCGCAGTTCATCCCAGGAGAACTGCTCCGCATCGAGAACACGAAGGAGGATGGTGCCTACGAGTCAGAGACCCAGGAAAAGGGTGCAAAAGATGCTCAGGATGCAATGGTCAACACCAGGCCACCTCAACCAAAAGCCACCATGCCCATGGGCTCTTCCGAGCAGCCGTTCCCTTATGACTTGCTGTTCCTCACGGGCCAGTACGCGCGAGGAACGTACCCTGACTTCACCAAAAGTGTGGAGCGTGGCAGAGACGACTGGCAGGTGAACCACTACCGCAGATATGATGATCATGCAGAGGACCAGCGGGTCCAGTCCTTCCCCAGTGCCTCTGATAAGAGCTTTCTGACACCCAGTATGGAAGCTCAGAAAGAGTCTAAAGCAGCAGATGTCTTATGGCCAAGGTCTAAAGGGAGATCCATGATGTCTTACTATTGGTAGTATTGAGTATAAGAGCTATGGTCTTCCTCCCCAAGATGCAACAGTGTCAACGGAACGGAATTCCTTTGTGGTTAATGCAAATAAAATGTACCTCAATGGTTTTGTTTTCCAGACCTGTCTTTTCTGACTCCCTTATTGCTACCTTTTAATTCAGGGAGTTTGTTCTACTTAGGCCAGGTTTATACGTAGCAGGGTATTTATAGAAACGAATATTTCCCCCCCTCCGTTTTCAAAAATAACATTCTGCACAACATCGTTTTCAAAAAAGTTGTGGTTTACATCAAATCGCATAAATACGCCGTCGAGCGCAATTAAAGCCATGCAAGCCAATCAGAATCCGCAGAATCAACGACGAATAACACGAGCGTCTTCATGTAACAAACAAAATGTAAACATAGGGCGCTCATATGACGTTAAGCATTTCCTTGCGCATAATGTGACGCTTCAGAACCGGTGTTTTCAGAAATCTCAACTTTGGCCGGAGTTTTTAGAAATGATCGTTTCTGTGACAAACTGCGTTTTTGTGTAAATGAGAGGCCAAACCGCGTGGAAATATCTGCGTTTTCCCTTCGTGTAAACGGGCCTTTAATCTTTAATTTGTCTGTACTGACAGACTTTTCAATTGATGGTATGAATGTTCCACCTCGACGTCATTTGCAACTCTTTGCCATCAACACTTTGCTTCAATTTGTCCACCCCTTGGTTGTACTTTCAAAGTGAGTTGTTATGGTTTCCCTGAAGACTTTATAGTGTCCATAACGATTTTGCTGCTAGGTCTCTTTGGGTTCCTCTAATTATTAACCAGCTGCGATGATATGTTTCAATACCAAGGGGTGAGTTTTCAAATGTCATAGCAACGTGTGTGGATATCTAGGAACATTTTCTGCCAACATGTGACTCATTGTTGACTGGCTTGCATATGGAGTCCTGTTTAGCCTTCTGACGGAAATATTGTTGGCAGTGTGCCCAGTGTCAACTATCTCGACATTTGTGGTTTCATTCCATTTTTCTTTTAGCAATGGGTTTTGTGCTGCTGAAATAGTTTGGCCCCCTGCTGTCGCAGTAATTTTGAATTTTCAATCTTTTAATTGTTAAGTGCCACCGAGAATCGACTATGACGGTTGCATAAATGCTTTGTTTATTTTTTTACACCAATGGGATGCCTTAAATCCATAGCGCTTGGGTAGATGTTTCCAGGTGGTCACCTGTTCTGGGTTAAAATAATGGCCACTTCTGACCGATGAGATGTGAGAATGTCATGGTAAACAGCCAACAATCCATCAATCTAGTCCAGTTCAAGCGTGATCATTCCGTTAAAGCTGACATATCACCGGGTGTGAGTGATCAGCAGCTCCAAGCCTTTTGAATATCCGCCTTCTTCTGACACAAGTGGGCGTTTCCACCGTTACCACGTTATCCTAGTCTTTATGGTTTCCCTGAAGACTTTAGCAAGTGTCTATAACAATTTGGGTGGGTTCCTCTACACATTGGTGCATCAACAGGCCGGCTTAGTTTTGTTACGTATTTTAAGAATCTAAGCTACCCACACATAGACCAAAATGAAGCAGGACCAAACATATAAGCCGTAAATACTATACATAGCCACAAGGGGAGCAATACCTTATTGGAGGCTGCTCCAGCCACAGATAGCAGCACTTTTATATATACGAAGAAGCCGAAGTCATTACGTCACCCCGGCTACGCCCACTTGGCGGTCTCTTACCTGTGCACCCAGTGTGAAGAGACCAGAGATTAATAACCACACGCGCGTAGGGTCACGGGCCTCTGCCCGTGGCCCATAGACTTGCAGCGACACCCGCGAGGGGACACGGGCCTTTGCCCGTGTCCCGTAGTAGCCAGAGTTATTATCTCTCACACGTGTTCCACTCTTTAGCTACAATTCCCTCCGTATAGCTTCAGTTACCATGCCGAAACATGCCGACGACTTATAATAAATGAAGTGAGTCTAAAGCAACCCGGGATTGGACAACTTTCTTCGAGAAAACGCAACATATTTGGTGACCCGAGACGTTTGGAAGAAAGTCCCGAGAAATCCCGGCGGGCGCGACGCTAAAACAACTTCAACAGGCCCGCACGTCTGAGGTAAGTATAACTCATTGTTTTAAAGATTAAATCTGAAATAGGATTGGTTATAAGAACATTTAGGTGTAAGTTTGTTTTAGCCACCGTCCGGTCGTTACCCCCTGACGCCCTACACACGTGAAGTCCCCACCGCCCCCCCCCTCCAGGCCCCCAACACACGAGTACCCCCTCTCCCCATCCCTTTGTTTACCTGGGCGCTCCTGGCTGTTTGATAAGGCAATGGTAGCCTGCACAAAGGGACCCCCGGTGTGTTATGTCTGTCTCTGTGTCTGTCTGTACCACGTGGTAGGTGGTTTTTGTGTTATATGATGAACGTCTCGAAGTTAAGCCGAGATCATCATAAGGTAATTGGTGAATGTCTCGAAGTTAAGCCGGGCCACCATAAGGTATATTTATTACCGACCATAAAGTTCCAAACTCTTTACGGTGGGGGGAGGAAAGGTCAGGTTTTTAACGTTAATCTAGCTTAGTTGCATATTAAAACGGAGGCTTGGCCAAGGAGTTCAAATTGGATTGATTCCTCCCGGTTCAGTTAAGTCTAATGTGCAATTTTGATTAGTATAGAACGCAGCCGTAGAGTGTAACCACGTGGTGTTAAAGAGACGGCGCGTCTTCGTGACGTGGGTTTCCTTTGTCCAGACGTCCGCCATCTTGGGTCTTGCAGAGACCAAGAGCAGCGGGGAGCCCAACTACGGTGTTACATTCTCTCTCCCTCTTCCTCTCTCCCTCTTCCTCTCTCTCGCTCGTGATACCCCCCCACTCCCTTTGTCCCAGTCTTCACAGGTCCAGTAGTCAGACCCCCCCCCCCCCCATCCCCCTGAGAAGGCAACTCGCCTCTCTATTGTTAGTTAAATTGCCCCTTACCCCCTCAAACCCTCAAACCCTCACACCTAGCCATGTGTTGGAACCAGGATGTAAATTTAGCCTTTGCGACCTGTGTTTGTGTGCATTGATCTTAATATTCTCTCTCTCTCTCTTCAGGAAATAGCAGTATATGCAGTAACGAATGCCTAACACTCAGACATTATGTTTTTCAGGTTGCTAAGCCCTTCTGTCTATTCAACATGCGTTTTGTGTATCAAAACAGAAGTGCAATAGACACGGGTTGTGTCATGCACATTGATTAGGGAACCAGGATGGTTCAAATAGACACGGGGTTCAACTGTTAAAATAATGTTTAATTAATAAATGGTTTTAACCGGTGCACAAGGCGGGAGTTAGCTCAACTGCTGTAGTTCAATTACAATAACATTTGTTTCAAACGATAACTTCTGAATTTTTCTTTTAGGTTCAGTTTTTGTTTTGTTTATAGAATATCACCATATATTTAATACCAAGATGTGCATAATTGTTGTAAGTTTGGATGACTCTTTATTCTACCTAGTTTAGACGGTTTTGATTGACCTAGCTCAAGATTCACCAGGTGTCAGACGTAGGATTGTGGCACTTCCTGGGAGCCCCCGAGCCACACGTCGACTGCACCAGGTGTCAAGACGTAGGATTGTTGCACTCCTTGAGGAGCCTCCGAGCCACGCGTTAATCGACTAATCGTTCCTGCAGAGTTCTGAGGTGGTAACGGTGGAGCTCAATGGGGGGCTCCGGGAGAGTACAATTGCGGGCTCACACGGGGAGTGGTGGCGGTGGGGCTCATGGGGAGGCCCCGGGAGAGTTGTCATTCGCGGGCTCACACGGGGAGAAATCGGGTGGGTCAGTAAGTCAGAAGGTTGAATTAATGTATCGATTTGATGTTGACCAACAAAAAACTAGATAATTATAATAATAAATACTGTTCATGTAATGGTATAGTTAGGTCTGGGACCTGCGTAGCTAAAAAAACTGTTTTGGAAATAGTAATGAACGTGTCCGGGACATGTGTAGCTATAAAATAAGTAAAGATAAAACTGAGTTTTACTTTACTTCACTTTGCTAAGACATATTCACGTTTGATGTGGTATGCAGAAAGTGGCGCAATAGGATATTGTGCAGAGAATAAGGCGTATTCACGTTTGATGTGGTATGCGATGTACATAGGAGTGAATCAAAGTGTGGGCAACATCAAATGCGAGCAATAGGTAGAATAAATGAAGATTAGGTCATCCAATATACATAGTTAGTGTCGGACAAACGGGTAGTATGATGAAGGTAACTGTTATTATGAGATACGGTTAACACAGAAGTGATATTGAACATGCACATTTCAACATTGTTATTTCCCTTTTACATCTTTTTGGTTATAGCAACTTGGTTAAACTACGGCGTGGTTTGCTTTGGTTGTCATTCAATGCGCATGGCTGAAGCAATGCGCAAGGAGGGATGTAGTGTGAAATTAAACCAAAGTAGATACTGTAAAACAATTAAAATTAGAATTCATGGAAATATGTTTTTGAACAACTAACTGCTGTACATGAGTTTGTATTTCTGCAATAGAAAAAAAAAAGTTCCAGATGCAGACACACCCGGAGCCTACAAACTACCACCGCCGAGCAAGGCAATATCCCGGATTTACTTGAATAACACATTTTAAAACAACCATACCAGACTATGTTTGTTATTGTGTAATGTTGCTTGGTTGCGAGTGCAACCCGTTATTTCTGAATCGCTGCATTAATAATGGTACAGTTGATCTTCCTTGAGGCGATTGTTTTACAGGCCACCTGTTACTGACACGACGACGACGGAGAACCTGTTTGAAGGCTCCCATGATGTAGGAGTAACCTCTCTGAGTTGAGCCCTTGACAAGGAGGGACGAGTCTTGGGATCATGAATTACAGGCCAGACGGCGACAGAAAAAACAATGACCCCAAATCCATGCCCAAACCACCCACATGAACCGGCGCACCAATACACGAAGATCACCTGAACCCCCCAAATCCATGTTAGCTTATCAATCATTTTGAAATTTTAAAATTGTATTATGACTACCAATTTTTACTTTACTTTTGCACATGATGAAAATTGTATGGCCTTGTAGCACATAACCAAAAGTATTAGCTCAGGATTTCTATGAGTAGTTTTGTTTGTGTGCTGTTTGGACATGTGATTGTATGATAACAAGATTTATGTTCATTGTTGTATTGTTAAATAATGACCTGTATTCCCAATGAGACCCACAAGGTGAATGACGTCTCAGTATTATGAGCGCATTGTGGTTTTTTCCTCTATTCAAGAGTTTTCCACACGTGTTGATGATTGATCCTAATTTGACTATGTTTTCGGTGTGGTAAATGGTGTTTATGATTTAAAATATTATTGTATGGTCATCTAAGATGACCAAGGAGGGATTGTTACGTATTTTAAGAATCTAAGCTACCCACACATAGACCAAAATGAAGCAGGACCAAACATATAAGCCGTAAATACTATACATAGCCACAAGGGGAGCAATACCTTATTGGAGGCTGCTCCAGCCACAGATAGCAGCACTTTTATATATACGAAGAAGCCGAAGTCATTACGTCACCCCGGCTACGCCCACTTGGCGGTCTCTTACCTGTGCACCCAGTGTGAAGAGACCAGAGATTAATAACCACACGCGCGTAGGGTCACGGGCCTCTGCCCGTGGCCCATAGACTTGCAGCGACACCCGCGAGGGGACACGGGCCTTTGCCCGTGTCCCGTAGTAGCCAGAGTTATTATCTCTCACACGTGTTCCACTCTTTAGCTACAATTCCCTCCGTATAGCTTCAGTTACCATGCCGAAACATGCCAACGACTTATAATAAATGAAGTGAGCCTAAAGCAACCCGGGATTGGACAACTTTCTTCGAGAAAACGCAACAGCACCCTGCTTATGAAAATGATTTGGGAAAAACAATTGTCACATATTTTTTACAGATTGTCTCTCACACACAAACACATCAATCACTTTCTGACTCCTTTAACCACCTAATCACACACAGACAAATTCATAAGGAGTACAACTCAAAATACATCAATAGCCTAATTTCCTGAGCATGATACACCGATGTATCCTCGATTTGAAGCTGCTTCCTTAGCTTCTCACATAGCCAGAGGCTGCATTCCAATCTCCACCTGTGACACAATCATTCAGCTGTGGATCATCACCTCATTAAGGGGTAGTTGGTCAGCTGGCAACTATATAAACCCTCTACCAAGCTTTAATTCTATTGGGTTATGTCTATTTGGAGAAATGGAGTCAAGGCTGGTCATGGGGTAAGTGAAGCAGTGAAGCAGGTGTAGCAGTTGTAGCTGGTGTGCTAGTTCATTAGTGATGTTTAAGTTGTTTGAAACGTTTGCTCTCTGTTTTAGTGTCTTTCTCCTAGCGGTGCTCCTTCTGGATATACAATGCAATCCTCTATCATGGGGTATGTTTTTATCAAATGTTTGTTTTATTCAGAAAGGTGTTTTCCATTCTTACCAAAGGCTGGTCTTCTACACTCAGGTTTGGATCCAATGTATGACGATGGTTACACTGAAGTTGGACCTTCTGAAGCTCCAGGATGGAATCCCAAGTATGAAGCTAGTTTCACTGACGACGGACCTTCTGAAGCTCCAGGATGGAATCCCATGTATGAAGCTAGTTTCACTGAAGACGGACCTTTTGAAGCTCCAGGTTTCTATGAGCCTGAATTGCAGATGGACCCTGGATATGAGTCTGGACATGGAGGCCAGGACACTAGCTATGAGTCTGGACATGGAGGCCAGGACACTAGCTATGAGTCTGGACATGGAGGCCAGGACACTAGCTATGAGTCTGGACATGGAGGCCAGGACACTAGCTATGAGTCTGGACATGGAGGCCAGGACACTAGCTATGAGTCTGGACATGGAGGCCAGGACACTAGCTATGAGTCTGGACATGGAGGCCAGGACACTAGCTATGAGTCAGGCCATGGAGGCCAGGACACTAGCTATGAGTCTGGACCTGGAGGCCAGGACACTGGACATGGAGGCAAGGACCCTGCTGCTGTGGAGAGCCAGCATTTCACACCCACATCTCCTCAAGGTACCTGGAATGACTGAACTATCGGTGTCAAATTGTATTGTGTTCATGAGCACTTTCTTACCGCCCCCTTTATTGCCTATCTTGGACCTGTGTCCTTGATGATTAACGCAGGGGGGTAAATTATCCCTCTCATAAACCTGTGGTGGAGGCTCAATCCCTCGCTATGGATCCTGTCGGGAGAAACGAGTCTAGTCCATACGGTTGATGGCCAAGCTACAGGCTGTTATGTTTCATTATCATTCTAATTTTTTTTTTTTTATTCAATGGTTTTGTTTTTGCCTCTAGACATCCTCTCGGTTATCCCTCCCAGTGTCCTCTCTGGGGAAGACACTGGGCCATCCACCAGTCACATGAGCCATCCCAAACCTTCACCTGGTTCACAGTTCATCCCAGGAGAACTGCTCCGCATCGAGAACACGAAGGAGGATGGTGCCTACGAGTCAGAGACCCAGGAAAAGGGTGCAAAAGATGCTCAGGATGCAATGGTCAACACCAGGCCACCTCAACCAAAAGCCACCATGCCCATGGGCTCTTCCGAGCAGCCGTTCCCTTATGACTTGCTGTTCCTCACGGGCCAGTACGCGCGAGGAACGTACCCTGACTTCACCAAAAGTGTGGAGCGTGGCAGAGACGACTGGCAGGTGAACCACTACCGCAGATATGATGATCATGCAGAGGACCAGCGGGTCCAGTCCTTCCCCAGTGCCTCTGATAAGAGCTTTCTGACACCCAGTATGGAAGCTCAGAAAGAGTCTAAAGCAGCAGATGTCTTATGGCCAAGGTCTAAAGGGAGATCCATGATGTCTTACTATTGGTAGCATTGAGTATAAGGGCTATGGTCTTCCTCCCCAAGATGCAACGGTGTCAACGGAACGGAATTCCTTTGTGGTTAATGCAAATAAAATGTACCTCAATGGTTTTGTTTTCCAGACCTGTCTTTTCTGACGCCCTTATTGCTACCTTTTAATTCAGGGAGTTGGTTCTACTTAGGCCACGTTTATACGTAGCAGGGTATTTATAGAAACAAATATTTCCCCCCCTACATTTTCAAAAATAACATTGTGCACAACATCGTTTTCAAAAAAGTTGTAGTTTACATCAAATCGCATAAATACGTCGTCGAGCGCAATTAAAGCCAATCAGAATCCGCAGAATCAACAACGAATAACACGAGCGTCTTCCTGTAACAAACAAAATGTAAACATAGGGCGCTCATATGACGTTAAGCATTTCCTGGTGCATAATGTGACGCTTCAGTACCTAAAACCCCGTTGACACGACAACACATAACCGGCGTTTTCAGAAATCTCAACTTTGGCCGGAGTTTTTAGAAATGATCGTTTCTGTGACAAAAACGGCGTTTTTGTGTAAATGAGAGGCCAAACCGTGTGGAAATATCTGCGTTTTCCCTTCGTGTAAACGGGCCTTTAATCTTTAATTTGTCTGTACTGACAGACTTTTCAATTGATGGTATGAATGTTCTACCTCGACATCATTTGCAGCTATAGAACTCTTTGCCATCAACACTTTGCTTCAATTTGTCCACCCCTTGGTTGTACTTTCAAACTGAGTTATGGTTTCCCTGAAGAATTTAGTGTCCATAACGATTTTGCTGCTAGGTCTCTTTGGGTTCCTCTAGTCCTCTAATTATAAATCACCTGCAAAGATGGATGTGTTGATACCAAGGGGCGAGTTCCCAAATGTCATGGCAACATGTGTTGCTTTCTTGGAACATTTTCTGCCAACAATATGTGACTCATTGTTGACTGGCTTGCATGTGGAGTCCTGTTTAGCCTTCTGATGGAAATATTGTTGGCAGTGTGCCCAGTGTCAAGTATCTCGACATTTCTGGTTTCATTTAATTTTTCTTGTAGCAATGGGTTTTGTGCTGCTGATATAGTTTGGCCCCCTGCTGTGGCAGTAATTTTAATTGTTAAGTGCCACCGAGAGTCGAGCATGGTGGTTGTATAAATGCTTTATATTTTTTTACACCAATGGGATGTCTTAAATCCATAGCGCTTGGGGAGATGTGTCCAGGTGGACACATCTGGGTGTGCTGGGTTAAAGTAATGACCACTTCTGACCAATGAGATGGGAGACCGTCATCATGGTAAACAGCCAACAATCCATCAATCTAGTCCAGTTCAAGCGTGATCATTCCGTTAAAGCTGACGTATCACCGGGTGTGAGTGATCAGCCGTTCCAAGCCTTTTGAATATCCGCCTTCTTCCGACAAAAGTGGGCGTTTCCACCTAGATGTATGCTGGATAGATCAGCCTACCCAGTCGACTGTAGCAAACGTTGCTCAGCTATCTGTTAGTCATCTAGGCCTGCACCCCCACTTGTGATGTTTGAAGAGGCAGATTTTCAAAACGTCTTGTAACGGCTAATTGCACTCGCACCCGTTCCAGGAAAGGTGAAAAGGGTTCCTTTTCCTCCCATCTCATCTGTTCCGTGAACAGGCCAACGTCGGGAAGAGCAGAACTCTTTGCTGAGTGGGTGCTGCTGTGGATATTGGGCGGTGTTTGAAGTCCACACTGGGGACGATGAAAAGCTCTTTGGATCTTGGAAAATAAATAAATATATATAGCTCCTCTAAGCGAATCCACTTGACCCTGACCCTGATTGGTGTAGCGCCCCACTAACGTATGCCTTCTCATCTCTGGGGGCCCGCGGTGGATTCCCTCTTCTCTCTGCTTGGGTTCAGTGAGGCTGTAATGGAGGCCTGTGCTGCGTTCCGTCTGGCTCACTGGAGCCCTTCACATCACCCACTGCTTGATGCACCTCCATTTTGTGGGGCGCGTCCGAACTTTGTACTAGCGTACGACTCATGTTTCCCCTGAGGCACGCTGCTGAATACCCATATTGTGAAGTATGTCTGCGCTGTATCCCATGAAGCGTAGCGGTTTTCATCGGCGTCGTCCGATTCTTTGCGCAAAGTTGCTGTCATGGGGTTGACTGATCTGTGTCAAGATAGAAGTACAAGGCTGTGAATAATAATGAGGCTGAAAGATAACAGCATAATATTAGTACAACGGAAATAATTATATATTTCTGATTTGGTTGTGAGGGTACGCAGACTACATGACAGGCAGGAAACACTGTCAAACTCCAGAGAAATACTAGATCATGGCTTTATTGATCTCTTTTCCATTAAAAATAAAATACCATCTATTTAAAAAAAAAGTACATGTACTCTGAACAGACAGGGGGAGAGAGAGGGACAGGAGGAACGGTAGATAGATGAAGAGCAAACAGGATGTGGGTGGGAACGCATAAAGTATCACAGGAAAGGAGAAGATAAGCAAAATGAAAATAGAGAAGGTGAACAGACGAAATGAACGGTAAGCTGATGTCGCTGTGATCTCTCTCTTTGACTTCAACAAACCTCCTTTCGTCTGTGATTAACTTAGTCCAATACCCACCTGTCAAACAACGAGAGAGAGAGAGAGAGAGAGAGAGAGAGAGAGAGAGAGAGAGAGAGAGAGAGAGAGAGAGAGAGAGAGAGAGAGAGAGAGAGAGAGAGAGAGAGAGAGAGAATGAATGAATAAACAGCGAGAGAGAGACAGTGAACCAGAAGATGGAGGGAGAGGGAGAGGCGGGCATTGATGGATTGACAGCCAGTATGTGAGAGAGGTGAAGTCAGGGGACAATTCGTCATAGAACCGAACCTTGCCGGGGGAGGGAAAATCAAGAGAGGTGAGAAGAGGAACGGAAAGAAAGTGATTGCGGACCCTCGAAGGGATAGAGAGATTCAAAGGGCCGACAGCTGTGGCAGTTGGAATTCTGTTGAAAAAAGAATAACATTCACTCTCTGTTCATATGTTGGAAGAGGAAGTGGAGGAAAGAAGCAATCCACCGTGTCCCCGTGAGATCAATGTCCGTCCACATATTTGTTTCAAACTTTTCGTTTGAGTTTTTTAAAGGGGGAACGGTTAGTTGTTTGAGAACCACTTGATCGATAAAAAATGAAGGGAAGTATTATAATTTACAACAAGGTAAAAAAAACACGGACAATTAATCAAGAAAAACGGTATTGAGTCCTGTCGAACCAGACGTGACGGATTTGTGAAGAAGGCACTGAAATGTATGTGACAATACCGATTAGATCGACTTTATTTATCCCCGTTGGAGACACTGGGGGGGGGGGGGGTGTCACCCACGCACACCTTCTAATAGAGACGGGTACACGACACCGCACATCCAAGAGGGTGTAATCATTGCTCAGTGCACAGCCTATACAGATAAACCCTGTGATCAGACATTTGATGTCACAGTTAAAGCAGTGCGATGCCGTTACAAAAACAACAGGGCTACTGGAGCCTAAAGAATACAATTCACACGTTGGCAATTTGCACAAGCCATTTCCTAAAAGGCTCTCTGTGGAGAGTCTTGGAATTATAAGTACCGACGAGGGAAACACCTTGGTAACACGACTGTTAGGTGGCAGGGGCCAATTACAGATAAATGAATAGGCAATCAACCAAGGGCTTCCACCAGAGCCCCAGTTGGCTTCGTCTCAGAGCAGAGAGAGTATAAATACACACGCGTTTACAGTCTAGGCACACCCCTGGCCTTGTTAGTCTAGACCTTCCCTTCCACAGAACTCTTAATGTCCCGAGGGATAATTAACAGTCACTCAAAACCCTCGTCTGCAAATGTAGTCTTTCGGGAAGAAATCCCGAAGAGCAAACTCCTCATCATGAAGAAATTACCTGGAAATGTTTCGTTATATTTTATTCCCAGTATTATTCACGGGGGAATCATTTCTGACTCACCGCTGAGCACACTACCAGACACAAACCAACCGAACCGACAGTTTGAAAACAAACAATTAGGATCAAGATGATCGGTAGCTATGTTAGTAGCCACGCTACGATCGGTAGCTATGCTACTGATCAACAGCTACAGCAGCTGCTTATCAGCTATGCTACTATCAGCTATGCTAGTATAAGTAGCATAGATACTGATCATCAGCTACATAAGGTACTGATCAGCTGCTACTGTTAGATGCTACTATCATTAGCATTGCTCAGATGCTATCTCTGGTAGTGGCTATGCTACCAAGCTATGTGTGTGCACCTGCTGACTCCCTTAGCTGAATCATCTCCGTTGCCGCTACTTTAGACTTTCGTCCAAAGTGGTTTAAAGTTTCCTGGCGCAGACAGAGTCTCTTCCTGCCAGTGGAAGGCCGGGATCCTTGGTGGATGCCACCACCACCACCACCACCACCACCACCAACGTAGTTTTCATTTCTAGCTCTGTCGACCGAGATTACATCCTCTGGAGAAACTAGGCCACTAGCTTCCGGTCAAGAGACACAGTGGGCTGGCTGTGTGTGTGATGTGTCACGCACACACACGCACGCACGCACGCGCACACACACACACACGCTGTCTCTTCTCTGTTTTTTGTCTGTTTTTCCAACCTTGTTGGGAAAAGGATTGTATCGGCGGGTTTTGTGGGATGTGGTGTTGAGGTACCGGTGGCGGCGGTGGTGTTGGTTGTGTTTTCGGATTGATTGATGTGTTTTTATGCATTGATTGATTGACGGAACGGCAGGCTGAAAGGAGGAGAGACAGACTGTCAAGAGAGGCAAAGACAAAGTTGGAGGAGCAGAGACTTAAAGGCACGGAGACGGAGATAGGCTTCAGAGGTAGAGGAAGGAGGCTTTTTTTTCCTGCGAGGAAATGAAACGCACCCACCACAGACAGGGGAAGACACAGCAAGACACAGAATTCTCCTGTTTGAACCCAACGGTGAGATAGAGAAGAAAACACACACACAAACAAACACCCACACAAACACACCACACCACACACACATACACGCACACAAACAGACCCGTGAGATGATGCACTCTGATGTTTTCCGTGTCCTTGAAGACCATCTCGGTCCATGTGTGTGGCAGCAGGCCCACCTTCTTGCATTCCCAGCATGTATCTTATCAACTCCCCTACGGTAGAAACCCCCTCGGAGCCACCGGAGGCTGAAAGATATTTTTTATTATTATGATCAGGGTTAGGGTTATTTGATCAGTGGAGTAATAGGGCATTGACCTCTGTGTCAGGGCTATGCATGGTCGTCGTCAACAACCTCATCATCGCCGTCGTCTATCGTATCCAAGTGTCAGCTTAATCAGTGTGCTGTGCCCCTAGCCAACCGATCCCACAATGCTGTTTCTCTCTCTGTCTCTGTCTGTCTGTCTGTCTGTCTGTCTGTCTGTCTGTCTGTCTGTCTGTCTGTCTCTCTCTCTCTCTCTCTCTCTCTCTCTCTCTCTCTCTCTCTCTCTCTCTCTCTCTCTCTCTCTCTCTCTCTCTCTCTCTCTGTCCCTCTAACCCAAACTCTCCCTTTCTGCGATCAACCCAGCACACATCTGATAGCCCCCTCCCCCCAGCCCCCCCACCTGTGAGGCACTACGTCTGACAGTTCATGTATAAATAACGCCCCCCATCCCCCCCCCCCCCCCCCCCCCCCCCCGACAGCTACGTTTCCCTGACGATAACGAGAGTGGAGTCGCGGGACGTTTTGACAGCTGGCTTCAGAACCGTGTGCCCCGGGGGCCACACTCTCACCGGACCCCACACACACACACACACACACACACACACACACACACACACACACACACACACACACACACACACACACACACACACACAGACACACACCTACATGTGAGCGTGTGAGCGTGTGGACACGGGGACACGAGGTAATGAGGCCCCTGAAGACCAGTCGACACGGTCCAAGGGACCCCTTGGGCCCCGCGGGACGGTGTGGAGGATCCGTCCGTCCAGCGCTCGGGAGGGCTCGGTGGGGACGGGGGACGGGGGACGGGGGACGGGGCGTTCCGGATATGGGCTGACTGCAGAGAGATGTTCCGGATCACTACGGGTGCCAGGCAGTGACATGAAAGGCAGCTGTACCGTCCTTTCATCGTTGTGTTCATGTATTCATATTTTATTCATCTGTCCATCAACCCCATGAAAACAATCCAGTCTTCCACCTTTTTCCCGCCGTCAATCATGCTAGTCAACCGCAAACCGCCAGTGGTTTGAAGCTGTGGGCTTGTGTTGAAAATCTGCCAGTGTTGGTAAAGGTTTGTTGTACCATGTAATCCAGAAGGCTTCGGTTTGATGCTTATGGTTAAGCTAAAGAACAACTTCAACTTAAATGTTATTTTGTGGTAATGCAGTAACGGATCTTATTTTTTAATGCATTTGTTCAGAAAGAAAATTGCTTTACTTCTGACGGAAGGGAGATGTGTTGATAAAGGTTTGTTGAACTACGTTACCCACAAGGCTTAGCACCAGGCACATGGAGAAAATGCCCGACGTGATAAGAGTTATGAGCTTGTACATGTGTTGGTCCGCTAAAATCATAAAGAGTTCTCGGAAGACATGCTGTTGCGGTTTTGTCATATATAAGGAACAAGCATAACGCCACCTGAGAGTGACATCACAGGTGGGTGTGTCCTAGGTGGACACGCCCAGCTGTGATGTCACTGCACAGGGTAAATGCTGGAATGCCTTGGGATTGCCAATCAACATCCCACCTGGTGGCAGCCACCACACTTCACCTCAGTTGCAGAGAAGGTGAAGGGATATCGCTGTTGGATGAGCCTGGGAGACACGACGGATGACCGGCTCTCTCCGTGGAGGACAGGGTAGGACCGTTCCTCCTCTAATCACAGGCTGTGTCAGCGACAACGCACAAATGCATTGAACGTGTTCTCTAAGTCTTGTCTGCTCAGTTCCTCACGTCAGATAGCAATTCATCGCCGTCCTATTAATGCTTATTTTGAGTGTCACCAGAGTGTCTTGACACTCCCACCAGGACCTTGTCTGCCCCAAAACCATTCAGGGTTTGTCATTTACAACACTGAAATAATCTTTCATTGGTTTTGTGAAGGGAAGTCATAATTAATGCTTGCGGGGGGACGTTGTGGGGGTGAACTGTGAATGTAATTGTTAATAAAGGACTCTGTATTAAACTGCTCCCGCTTGAGCGAGGCAAGAGTCAATAATTCTTGGAGGAAGGAGCCATATTGGTTTCCCTTCCCTTTTGAAGCAATAACTGTAAGAATATATAGCCGGCGGCGTGGCGACGGAGGAATTTTCGCAAACGTAATGTAAACGTTAGCAGCTAGGGAACAAAAGAGCCACAAATCGGGGCGCATCCCATTGTCCTCCTATGGCGAGTCAGCACTTGCTCACGGCCTAAACCTCGAGATCTTCCTCCCTCGTCGCCGTTCAACCCGCTGACAGAGACGCGTAGTAAAGCTAGAGAGCTAGCCCGAGGCTGCTGTGGACTCAGCAGTGTGTCGGATCCACTTTTTTTAGACGTTTGCCCGTAAAGAAAGCACTATTTTTGGATTGGCAATGAGTTTAACAAATGTGTCTGCAATGCGTGCATGTTTACTAGATGTTGGATCAGTGTATGCATGACGCCTACCAAGTAGAGCATCTGGAGATTGTGGAAGGGGGGGTGGGAAAGGGAGAGTAACCACTTTAGAATGACATCCTGGCGGGGCGTGTTCCAAATAGAATCGGCGGGTTAGAGAACACGACACTTGTGTTTGAAGCTGAGCGGTGCCTCCGGTTGTGCTGTGTGAAGCTCAGTACTTTGTGTTTCCGTCCGTGCCATGTTAAGATAGCTGTAACTTAACCCTGCTTGTTCAAACCCTGAAACCAAGTGGCTCTGGTGGCTCTGTACCCAGAGGAAGATTCCGGATGAAAGAGGAGGAGGATAATTGAAACTAGGAAAGAGGAACTTGAGTCTCAACTCTGGGCCGACAGAACATACGTTAATCTGATCCAAATTTAACGCAACCAACGTTAGAAACCACCCGACATCAATACAGACATGAGGCTTTCATTTTTAAAAGCAATTATCCATCAATTAGAAAACGATTGGTGGCTTTTGTTTGTGGTTAATTTCTGTCAGGGTTTGGTGGGAGCCAACAGTTGTGTTCATGAGAGGTCTCCATTACAGATCAATGGAGAGCTGAAAGGACATACAGAACAGAGTGGAAAGGACTGGAAAGAATAGAGGGACTCGTAAGGTCCTTGTGTTCTCAGCCTCAAGGCCCATCGAACAGCCTGCTTGTGAGGTTCACACTTTCTTTTTCCTTGTTTGAAGAATGAAAACACTGAATTGATAAAACATGTACACAGAGAAATGTTTCTTATCTAACCGTTTCAAAATGGCAACGAGAATTTACACATAAATAAATAGTAAGTAACAATTCAAATAAAAATATTATTTGGTTTGAGTCCTAGGGCCAATATTACCTCTGCGGTTGGTGATGGACCCCCTTCGACCTTCTCCCACAGAACTGAGGACCACTGCGGGGTCGACCATCGCTCTGACACCTCAAGCTCCAGCGCTGGAGGTAAAAGCACACACACACACACACACACACACACACACACACACACACACACACACACACACACACACACACACACACACACACACACACACACACACACACACACACACACACACACACACACACACACACACACAGATGTTGGGCCGTCCGCTAGTAAATGAGCTCTGTTTCTCCATCTTTTTCTATCAGTCTGCCTGGATCGATGTCGCTCTATGGTTTTCTCCGTATTGCGTCACACTCACTCCCTCACTTTCTTAATCTCTTTCTTATGATATCAACATTCCCTGCATGGTTCCATCCATCTTTTATCCACTTCAGCGTTCCCTCTCGTTTCATTCTCGCCCGGGTCTCGGGTCATGTCTCCGTGAGAAGGCATTGCAGTGTTAAATTGTCCAAGGGGGGGGGGGGGGGGGCGATAAAAAAAGAAGGTGTGGCTAACTTTTAGCAATGTGCTAAGGCTTGAGTTCTGGATCCGTGCAGCACGACGTTATTAGGCCAAACTCGACCGCGTGGGGCTATTAGTGGACGGTGATATAAATGATGGACTGGTCCACAGCGGCAGGTCTGGCCACCCGGCGGGCTGGGACGGCACTGGGCTGTAGAGAGAAAAGACAACTTCCCACTGTTGACCTTTTCTCTCAATGTGTGGAACTTGGAGGAACAAATCTAGAAGGTTCTAGCCAACCGTCAGCCTCCATTGGCTAGGTCTGGTGGTCGTCCAAGCTGGTCTTCACTCTGTCTTGTCTCACTGCTCTGTTTCCCTGTCTCACTGCTCTGTTTCCTGTCTCACTGCTCTGTTTCCTGTCTCACTGCTCTGTTTCCTGTCTCACTGCTCTGTTTCCTATCTCACTGCTCTGTTTCCTGTCTCACTGCTCTGTTTCCTGTCTCACTGCTCTGTTTCCTATCTCACTGCTCTGTTTCCTGTCTCACTGCTCTTTCCTGTCTCACTGCTCTGTTTCCTGTCCCACTGCTCTGTTTCCCTGTCTCACTGCTCTTTTCCTGTCTCACTGCTTTGTTTCCTGTCTCACTGCTCTTTCCCTGTCTCACTGCTCTGTTTCCTGTCTCACTGCTCTGTTTCCCTGTCTCACTGCTGTTTCCTGTCTCACTGCTGTTTCCTGTCTCACTGCTGTTTCCGGTCTCACTGCTCTGTTTCCGGTCTCACTGCTCTGTTTCCGGTCTCACTGCTTTGTTTCCTGTCTCACTGCTTTGTTTCCTGTCTCACTGCTCTGTTTCCTGTCTCACTGCTCTGTTTCCGGTCTCACTGCTCTGTTTCCGGTCTCACTGCTTTGTTTCCTGTCTCACTGCTCTGTTTCCTGTCTCACTGCTCTGTTTCCTGTCTCACTGCTCTGTTTCCTGTCTCACTGCTCTTTTCCTGTCTCACTACGCCGCAAAGCTGTGTTCCCGTCTTTAGAGTGGAGGCATTGAACTGGAAGTTAAACTGTGCTTGGTTTTTCAATTGTAGGAATTTCAATAAACTGAAATGTGTAAAATAGTTGAGTCTATTGTGTAAGTCTCGCAGAATCGAATGTAAATTGCATTTCAAATTGCGCAGGGCACTGCAGGCGAAGATGTAAAAGAAGTGATAGACAATTTGCAATTTGCGACTTGCAATTTTCTGGCATGCTTTTGTTGGATAAAGTGACTAATTCCGGTCTAACGAGAGGTGAACGCGCACCTCCATTCCCCGGGCAGCGAGACGGACCCAGCGGTGATGTCACAGGAAGCCACACAGCTGAGGATGGTTCCGCTGATTACTGGAGGAGCTGCGCACCAACATTCACCTCCTGGGTCTATTAAGGCGCGCATAACTCCACCGGCGTGACAGTGTTGAGGCTGAGGCCAGGCACTGCTCGAGTATCCCAACGGCATCTTTGAAGCACAAACGGAAATTTGTAGGCGCTTCACAATTTCAGGCGTCGTATTTTATAAACATTTCAGGGACAATGTCAATAGATACAGAAAGATCATTTCGAAGAGAAATGTAAAACTAATAAAGACGTAGCACTGCATACCTCTCTTTTGAATCAGAAGAAACTGCAAATAAATGGGAGTTCAAGTGAGTACTGCAGTCATTTTACAATGACTAGATTGTGGGTTAAAAGTAAGTTTATAGTGGTAAGTTAATAGAGTTCAGAATGTTAGTTATTATTGACCACGGATACAGTTTTTACAACTCTTTCCACTTTTATGAACTTCAGTGAATGTCTGGGTTTTAGAATTCCACAGTTTCTATGTGGCGTTTAACGCCTCTCTGCCCTTCCTGTTAGAAACTAATATAAACCGTGACCTGGAAACTAGCCCTAAATTGTGTGTGTGTGTGTGTGTGTGTGTGTGTGTGTGTGTGTGTGTTGTATGCTTACCCAAGCCAGTAGGTTCATGGTGGGTGCAGTATATATCTGTGTAAGTGTGTATTTAAAACTGTGTGTGTGTGCATGTCTGCGACCTGTGTATGGTGGTTTTTTGTGTGTGCATCTTGAATGTGTATGCATGCGTTTGACTGTGTGTAAGAGTGTGTGTGTGGGTCCACAACCTGGCCTTGCTGTAAAGATCCAATCTGCAGGCTGGTAAATGCAGGTCGAAGGTCAAGGAACTGTTGAGTTGCTGTTTAGGAAGAAAAAACACGCTGACACTCTCAGTCCATATCCAGCTCCAGTGGTGGGCAACCACAACACCATCCATCAAACAAGACGACAAAATGGAAACATGATTTCAGAATTCAAAATGATACTAAACAGAAAAACTCAATGTGGCCCAAAATAAACAAATAAGCGTTTTTGCTTAGAGCTAAGCGTTTGTCTATCTTTTTACACTTTTTTCCATTCCCGAGTCGTTGCCTTTTTTCCTTCCACTCGTGTTATTGTCATCGTAGAGACATCGGTATGAAATTAGTCTGAACCTAAACGACTAATGGCTTCCGCCGCCTTGGTCAGACGAAACGGTCCGCTAACGACCGGCGGAAGCCGTTACCCGTGACGTCGACCAGGCTTGCTAACTGCTCCGCGTCTGAGCTAAGCTAATGGCGTCTAATTCACTTCGGCTACGGCGGACCGCAAAAAGGCAATTTGCCACGAGCGCCGCAACGGCTAGTCCCGCCGTCATTAGCCCGGCTCGTTGCCGCCGCCGCCGCCACTGACGTCGCCGTCTCGCGGCTAGATTTATATCCGCTGGCATTTCGGGAAGTACCCCCCCCCCCCCCCCCCCCCCCCCCCCCTCTCTCCCCCAATCCTGAACAGATAATCTCCAGGTCTATGGTTAGACATGTCCTCCCTCTCCTCCACTCTTCCCCTTCTCCTCGTCACCCCCTCCACCCTCTACTCCCCTTCCACCTCTGGTGCATCTTGATATAGGAGCCCACGGCAGCTAATTAGCCTGGCGCTAAAATTCAAATAATTTGACGAGGAGAGTGCAAGTGAGAGAGACAGGAGGGAGAGGGAGAGGGAGAGAGGGAGAGCTGAAGCGAGGGAGGGGTTGAGAGACGGAGAAAAAGTGTCTGGAGAGAAAGAGATGCGCGTACATTTCAAGAGTTCAAAAAATTGAACTTTTTACGCTCATACGCATGACGATTAGCCGCGTTGCCCAATCAGCGTTGAGCTTGACCCGACGTCACTGGCAGAGAGTAGTGAGCTTGGACAGAAGCATACGGCCGACATCTTTCTTTATTCTGGGTGGAAATAGTAACATAGTTACGCCATTAAATGCTTTTATGGAAACATTTTTAGCGAGAAATGTGCATTTTACTTTCATAATGTTCGCTCGGTGAATGTGAAGGATGTTTGGTTTGATAATTATGACGAAGAGGGAACGCTCCGTTCACTGGCATGGAGAGAGTCTCTGGTTACTAAGCAACCTCAACGTCTTGGCGGACTATATCTGCTGATCAACACTACGAATGCTGGAAACACACCAGACACACCATGTGAAGTTATTTAACCCGATTATTGTTATTTATATCCGAGATTATTTAATCTAACCCGATCTAAACTCTATCACCCAAACACGGCGGCGTTTGGGTTTCCTACCTCGGACTCCAGCGCAGCCACGGCCGACAACTTTCTTTATTCTGGGTGGAAATAGTAACATAGTTACGCCATTAAATGCGTTTATGGAAACATTTTTAGCGAGAAATGTGCATTTTACTTTCGTAATATTGGCTCGGTGAATGTGAAGGATGTTTGGTTTGATAGTTATGACGAAGAGGGAACGCTCCGTTCACTTGCATGGACATGGACTCATCTAGGCGCGTAGGAGCGTAGGCGCGTTAGGAGCGTATGCCCATTTTTGACACAAAATGGTCAAGCAACATTTTAGCTGCGTTACGCGCGTAAAAATTACGCGAGATACGCGTCTGGTGTGGCCGTACCTTTACAGCCGATGTAAAAAGTTGTGAAATAATGTTGTTGTTCTTTTAATTGTTTGTTACTCTGACCGTTCTGTTTGACATTGTGGAAAGGATGTTAGTGAATGATCAGAGCATGATGCATTTTAAACGGCATCACTTTTGGTTTTGTGTCTTAAAACAATTGTAGCTGACGATAAACATCGCCAAATTACAACGAATAGCTTCAGTCTTTGAGGGCATAAATAGGCCCAACGATTGGCCCAGTTTTTTTATTTAGTTTTACAAGTTAAGAGCAGGCCTGATTTGACTAATTGGCTTTGCATCCTTTCCTTCTGCCCTTGTAGTCCAAGACATGCTGCCCAGAAGCTTTCAAAGTACAATGCTGCCACTGGTGGATTTGTATCAATTCACATAATTATCCCTCCCTGCTATTTTGTAGTTCACCAAAACACCCTGAAAGAACTTGAGTCTTACGCCACCACACCATTAACAATGCGAGCAGGCCAATTACAACCAAGTGCGCAGTCCTTCCTCCCTCACTTTAAAAAACACCAGCAGCCACTGGTGTACGGTATAATATCCCCAGTTTATAGTTATAGGGCATGATTAGGAAAAATGGCTCTCATTATTACTACTGGAGTTTACGCACGCGGGTTGTGCGCGCTGAACCTCTAGTTGTAATTATACCCATAGCAATAATGTGGAAACCCCAGTCGATCGTGTAACACATTTCTGAGCACATAATATAATAACATTTTGCCTATAATTGTACAACTTATATCATTCGTTCACCACAAATGACTCTTAAAGGCACCCAGTGCAACTTTATGTAAACATTCAATGAAAAATAAACATTCAATTTCTAGTCTTTTTTACACGTAGTAAGTTTCAATAACTCCATACCATTACATATCGACATTCAAGGAGCAAAGATGAGACGTCGCTGTGTGGTGAGAACTGATAGAAAATTGTAAACAACAACAATCGCCGGTGGGGAGAAGCCATTTTTCCATTGACTGGAAGCCTGCTTTATTTATTGTAGGTTACAAAAAATAAAGAAAATGGCGGCATTGTTGTTGTTATCGATTTTCTATCAGTTCTCACCGCACAACGACGTCTCATCTTTGCTGCTTGAATGTCGGTATGTAATGTATGGAGTTATTGAAACTTACTACGTGTAAAAAAGACTAGAAATTGAATGTTTATTTTTAAGCCTCGAAAGTTGCACTGGGTGCCTTTTTAAAAGCAGTGCCAACATTTTTATTTTTTTTAACCATTCAGCGAACAAAAGGTAACAGGCTGATTATCATTTAGGGGGCCAATCAATGACATGCAGAAGCATCATCAACACGCCAACTGAAGTGGTTTGAGAAATACTTTCTACTCCTCATTAACATATAAGGTAATTTACATTTCCTACAGAGAGAATACTACCTCAGGGGTAGTATTATTCAGGAGATTTTCCGGGTACAAATGTCAAGATATGTGGTTGACACAAACGGCCCATCAGGAGAATATCAGGATTTACACGTATGTCTGAAAGCAGCTAGTGTGTGAGTCAATTTATGGTAACGGGGGTAATTGTTCAATGGAAAGTGCAGTAACTATATGCATATCAATTATTAAAGATTTTTAACTGTTTTTTAGGGCAGAAAAGAGCATTGACATGTTAAAATGCAAGGCAACTACTATTGGGTAGTTGAAAATAATCATCATCATTGAGATTAAAGATCTCTTACAGTGTCCTGGCCAAGACAGTCAGCAGTAGCCTACAGTCACACATAGCATACACACCAAAAAAATAAGAAAAATAAAACAACTAAAACAGTCTGCAGGGGGGAGGGAGGATATCAATATCGCAAGCCATTTCGGGAGGCTCAAGGAGGAGGGTAATGTTGAGCAACAAAGTGTAGTCTTGTGGTGGGCTCTACCTCTATAGACATAATGTTTTTGTTCTGTGTGATAGGGACACTGTCTCTTTAAGAATCCCGTGACTTCTGTGTTGATATGCCGGTTGGTGCGATGCTTGAATGAACGACCCGCCGTTGCTTGTCGAGGTGTGATAATTGTCTCTTCCCTCATTTTATCACAATTTCTACAGTCTATAGACAGAACGCCTTACCTGGGCGAGTGTGTCGCTGTGGTGTGTGGTGGGTTCTTACCTGGGCGCGCGTGTCGATGGCGGAGCAGTTATGTTTAAAAACATAACGTCTTACCAGGGCGAGTGTCGCTGTGGTGTTTGCGCGTGCGTGTGTGTTCTTACCTCCGCGTGACGTCTTAGCTCGGTGCAGTGGCGTAACAAGGCAACGACGGGCCCGTATGCAGGATGTTCAAGGCGGGCCCCCCCCCCTCCCGGGGGGCTTCGTTACGATTGTTGACGGGGGGGGGGGGGGGGGTGGTTCGGAGCGATTGTTGACGGGGGGGGGGGGGGGGAATGGAGCGGAAAAAACATTTTGGGCCCCTGATTGGCCCGGGCCCGTACGCGCCCGCATACCCTGCTTACCGCTAGTTACGCCACTGGCTCGGTGAGTGTCTCGCTCCCTTTGTCTTGACGTAAGGTGTGTGCGCATGCGTGCCTGTGTGCGTGCCTGTGTGCTTCCATGTAAGTGTCGCGTGTGTGCGGTGTGTGTGTATGCAGTGTGTATGTGCGTGCTTGCGGTGTATGTATGCGTTCGCGCGTGCTGTGTGTGTGTTTGGGAGCTGCATGCTGCTTGGCACATGCGCACATGAGTAACTTGAGTAACTGGTGCGACAGGCCTGCTATTATAGTAGTAAGATATTGATTATAACAAGTTATTAACTTTTTTTTCTGCAATAATTCTCCCGCCAGAAGTGGTCATTGTGTGAGTTTGTGTGTGTTGTGTTGTGTGTGTGTGTGATTGCTTTTGATTGTGTAAATGTTGAGGAGTGGAACAGATTTGTCATATCGGGGAGCACGAACAAGAAACGTGCTCTAATCAAAGAACATACTACAATCCTGTTTGTTTGTCCCCCGTTCTGCCTGCCTCTCGCTCTGTCTTTTGAAGCAGTCCTGAGAATACTTTACATCTAGGATGAGGTGTGTGTGCACCTGTGTCTGTCTGTCTGTCTCCTGTGGAGGAGCAGGTCGCCATCAAGGACATCAGTGATCCCTGCTTTTCGTGTAGTCTGTTTGCTGGGCTTGCAGGCTTACTCTGGATAGAGAGCGAGGGTGATGGGTGGATAGATGAATAGAAAGAGAGATGACTGATGGAGATAGACAGATACTGTAATTGGATTATTGGCTATGATACCATCTCTATATTGTTTTAGTTACTTTAATGTTGGAGGGCTGATCCTTCACTCCTTTTTGGAGAACATCGATTCAATCATTCATTAACAAGCTCCTTGCTGCTGATTGGCTGGTTGGAGTATGTAGGTATAAGGTAAATGGTTAAGGTGTTTGAAGTGTCTCAAAGCCAGAGATGATTAAAATAGTGAGACAGTACTAGGAAAATCCTGCCTTCCTTATTCATCCAAATGAATGCACAACTATTTGAGGCGTTCAGTTTTACAACAAAACTTCTACTTGTTCCTTCATAAGACAACGCTAAATATGGATTTTTCTGGTGGTTGTCCCAGCCAAGTTAAACAAATCTCCTTCTTTTCCGTACATCTTTTGCAGAATATACTACCTATTCTATCCCACAGAGACATATTCCAGTGCATATGTGTGTATGCTAACGTACACGTAGTTTGTTTTCCTAGGTGTGTGTGTGTGTGTGTGTGTGTGTGTGTGTGTGTGCGTGTGCGTGTGCGTGTGCTACCCATACTATATCCGTCCTATTCGTATGTTTCAATTGCGGTGGAAATATCTCCCCAACGGAAACACCACCCCCTCTATGCATTTCCAGTAAGAAGTCAGACTTTGTTCCGAAATACCCGACACGGAACATTAGGTATAATGTTCCGGAACATTGTGTAACCCGGAAATTCTATTGTGCGCTCCCAAACCTTCTGTGAAAGCACATAGTTAATCAATGTTGGCTAGCCGTTACAGAGTGTTGCATAGGAACTTTCCACCTAGTCTCCTTTTTGATTAATAATCTATTTAGTTTGTTTGGACACATTTCTCTAGAGATTAGTTTAGGAATTGTAGAAGGAACAATTCATAGAGGCTACAACACTGCGTGATGAAATCAAATTGTGTTCTATTCTGCCACGTTAAATGACCTGGAATACATTACAGCGGATAATAATAATGGTAGATTAAAACGCATTAAGAAAGTTTCTCAGCTGTTTGTTTTGCACACATTAGATGTGCATAAAGAAATGAAGACTAATAAAGAATCAAAATTTCCAAACAATGCTGCGTATGTGTGTAGACTACCGTTTCACACGGCCCCTCTAGATAAATCAAGTCCATTACGTACATACTCATTTCCCTATTCAGGGAGAACCAGAGGAAGAACGCAACGAGGGGCGGATGACAGGAAGGGAGGGACGGAGAGAGAGAGAGGACACAGAAAGAGTGATGGATAAAGAGCAGAAACAAGACAGAGAGAGTGAGAGAGGGAGAGTGAGGGGCCGGCGTTTACCATCAGCTTTACATAATGTGACATCTGTGGGTCCTTTTACATTCTTCATCCATTCCATCGCTCTCTCTCTTCCTCACTGTCTATGGCCTCCTCTCTCTCTCTCTCTCTCTCTCTCTCTCTCTCTCTCTCTCTCTCTCTCTCTCTCTCTCTCTCTCTCTCTCTCTCTCTCTCTCTCTCTCTCTCTCTCTCTCTCTCTCTCTCTCCTCTCTCTCTCTCTCTCTCTCTCTCTCTCTCTCTCTCTCTCTCTCTCTCTCTCTCTCTCTCTCTCTCTCTCTCTCTCTCTCGCGCCTGTCACCGGCCGGAACCATCTGTGAACCAATCGGGTCGTCGCCTCACGCCCCGTCAACCAGACCTAAGCCGAGACCCCCACAGAATGCCGAGCAGAACCACCAGGGGGCCGGCAGTGATGGGCTGAAGCCCCCCCGTGTAACCCTGTCACATGGCAGGTCCTCCATCATGCATTTAAACATGAGTACTCTGCTGCACACACACACACACACACACACACACACACACACACACACACACACACACACACACACACACACACACACACACACACACACACACACACACACACGCGCATGCGGTGTGTAGATCGCAAACAGGACCCCCCCATGTTCTTACACTCGCACCAAAGCCCCTGGGAGAATAAGGAGTTTAATATTGCACGCACGCACGCACGCACGCCTCTATGCCACAAGTCCTTCAGATGGGTCGAGCGGTCCTGTCACATGGTTGTGCACGGTTGTCTGCTTTGTGGTAACACAGGATGCTTAGGAAATAGCAGCAACAACTAAGTAGCAGGAATCAAATCAAAGAAGTGGGGGAAAAGGATAGAAAATGTATTAAATAATAGGAAAATACATAACAGTAAAAAGACACTAGCAGCGATTCCAGAGGATTTGGAACATGGACATGGGAATAAGAGTATAAAGCGTGAACCTTGAATTGCGGTGCTGTACATTGAGGGTCCATAGGAAACGATAGAGCCTACCTTGCTGATCAATGTCATCACCAGGCTCGTGGAGAAGCCTCATTGCGCTGGGAGGTGGTCTGTGAGGGGGGTTGTCCGTATACTGGGATGCTTGCTCCCAGACAGCAGCAACGTGAGCATGCTAATGCTGATGGGTGCCTAAATGTCTTCAATTCCCCCCCCCCCCCCCCTCCCCGCACCAGATCACCCCATTCCTCCTCATCCCCCATTGGCAGAAAATATAATTGCCATTATCCAGTCGTTAGCATATGATGGCATGTCGTTATCCCATCCTCAATTACAATCTATTCTATCCACGACAGGACTTTATAGTCACAAGGCTGCAGTGATGTTCAGCAGGACGTGAAAACGACCAGCCATCTACCAGCAGACGCGCCAGGCCGCGGGGTAGAGTCTGAGCTGCAGTGGCCTCACTGAGCGGTGTCCATATGGTGAGCGACATGTTTGATTTTGAGCCATCGAGACTCGGACTAGATGTCCTTTTCAAGAAGTTTTCATGCGCATACTTCTACCGCTCCTAACCTTTTTATAACCTTGGATTTATTTTTATAATTTGCACCCACAATAAATATATTAATATTCGATTTTATTTCTGTAGCACCTTTTGAATAGGAAGAAAAAAATAATATCTAAATAAATAAATAAGAGACAAACGGTAAGAGTCGACAGCACATCGAGCCATTGTACAGAATGCGGGAGCAAGGTTACGCAGAACAATTCCATTATGAATCTGTTTGCTGAATCATTTACCGCCGCTTGGAGAATCTATCCCAGCCTCGTTGACAACAGCTGTTGATGAATCAGTCGGCTGGGTCCATTCTGTAGATCATTTAGTGTCTGGGCGGAAACACCGGGAAGGAGCAGGTGCGAAGGGAGACTAACCAACTCGGGTCCAACACACCCCCTCAGGATGTCCCAAGCTGACCTTCACAAGATGGCCGATCTCCTCAGACATATGTTGGGTCGTAACTGTGATGATAACCAGTTGGCCGGAAATTCTTAGTAGTTAGTCGAAAAAAGTGGTTGGGAGGCTGGCTGATCGAATACTGATTTTAAATAAAGCTCAACAAAATAAATATGTACATGTTTCTCTTTCGAAAAGCCTAGTTATAGGAACCATGTTGTCTAGTGGCTATGGTGTTCGACGTATGGATGTTTGCATATGAGGTGGTCGCCAAAAACGTTTAGTGGTACACCTAAGGTCCAAGGTCGGGAAGGATTGCCCTCAGCGCTACCTACTGCTTCATGACATGTATCTGAACTCGTCGTAAGTCGCTGTAGTTAAATCCATGTGCATGATTGATTAAATATTCATAAAAAGAAGATCAAGGTTAATGAGCTGGTTCTGATAGCTATCATGGTCTCGGTCTCTCCTAGCAGTGATTAGCCCTGATTATCCTCACTGTGCTACCGATATAATAATTACTCAAGGTGTTTCAAGTGACGAGGGCTTTAAACAAACCACGTACACGCTGACTAAACCCCTCCCCCTGGCTCCCGGCCATGGGGTCGGAGGTCAGGGACTCACTGACGACAGGGCCTCCTCATCAGTGTCTGCGCGTAAAGCAAAGATCACGATCGACGTTACCCCCAGCGCACTCGTCCTTGATCTGACATGATTCTAACGTCTTCACATCGCGCAGGTATCCGTTTAATCTGTGTAGCCCCCGATCCCGCCACGCCCTGCTACGCGACTGGGCGTCAAAAGCCATAATCTCTTGAGTGTAGGACGCTCTTAGCGCTAAGCTTAACTACTTCAGACTTTCGGGTCGGCGGTGAGAACAATGCCGGGGCCTTGGGGAGGGAGGCTCAGCCCAGAGGACATTTGTCAGCGCTCTTCGTGTGTTTACTGTTGGTCGACTGCGTTTGTCAGGGCTTGCTCAAGTCGTGGACGGCCGATGGAGGGTTTTGGGAAATACAAAGTGACAGCCTTCATCGTTGAGGCAGTAGTTTGAAGGACAAGCATTTGTAAGAACCTGTTATTTTAAGGCAGGACCTGAAGGGCCTGTCGCTGTGAGGAACTGCAGATGTAAGGTCCTGTATTTCTAAGCACCTGTATTTCTAAGGACCTGTGTTTGTAAAGATGTGTTTATAATGACATGCAGCTGTAAAGTCCTGTATTTGTATGGCCTGAAGCAGCTAGAATGGGGGTCCAGGAACCATCACAGTCTTTGTCAGTCAACCCCAAGCGGTGAGTTTATTTGGGGACGCTTAAGTTCATGTTTAGTGCACGGCTCCACAAATGAGGACTGATGGAGAAACGGACAACCCGGTTATCCGCCCCTTACTTGGAGTGTCTGTTTTTCAATATGTATGCTAATAAAGCGAACCGTCTGGAGGCTCAGCGTGTCATCGTCTTAACCTTTCCAAAATCTTTTTTTTGATCCGTGTCATAAGCCAGTATCACAGACACACCATCAACGCCCTAGCATCCAGACGATCATCATTAAACCCTCTTCCTGCCCATGAATACAGTACGACTGGCTTAATTCGATAGCATACAGGGCCTAACCTCCCGCTACTTAAACGCACATAACACACATAACCTCTCCGCAGTACAAAGAAAACGCAAATTGAACTCCGGGGGGTAACCACGGCAACCGACATTGCCCCCCCCCCGCCCTGAGTAGCGTAAGAAGGTCAACAAGGCCGCCGCATTACACTGCATTAGCGGAAGGGAGACATACTGCTTTAATATTTCAGCCGATGAAGGGACGAGCGGCGAGACTGTGACCTCTGATTAGGAGGAAGAGGAGGAGGAGGAGGACGAAGGCCGGGTTTGTCGTTAAGCCGGGAGGGCTCGCTCTCCTGCAACCATACTGGATTCCTGGACAACCATGCTGGTTGTGTTGGTTTAAAGAAACGGCCCGTTAGCATTGTTGGTAATGCAGCAGGACGTCTGATTCCCAGGCGCATGCTGGTGGGTAAGAACCTGCCTACGGCTCCCCTGTGGGCACCAGCCCCCTACCTCTTCTTTAATGACGTGGATCGTTGGATCAAAGCGTCTGTTGAATGGTAAACGTAAACGCCAGCGCTGTAGGCCTAGCGGCGTGGTGGTTAGTCTTCGTGGTGAGGCGAGGTGATTATGTTACTGAAGGAGACGTGTGTTTTGAGTGTAAAGGTTTGGCTTGGCTTATTGAAGTGCGCCCACTTTAGTCACAATGAAGGCGAACATTGACTTTGAACTTCAATAACCTACAGGCACCGAGCACTTTAGTAGTTACACTGAAACATTGAAATACCATGCAGTGTTGCGCGTCTTAAAGAGTCTGACTGACTGACTGGGAATTTGGTCAGTGTCTGTCCCTCTTCCTCTGTCGACCTCCACCCATGTCTATCCATATTTATCAATCTACTTCTCTATCTCTACTTTTCTCTGTCTATTTATCATTCTGTCTATCTTCTATTTCTATCTCTATTTCTGTAGCCATATATGTCTCCATCACTGTGTCTATATTTATCTATCTGTCTCGATGAATCCTTAGCTTTGTCTGTCTGTCTGTCTGTCTGTCTGTCTGTCTGTCTGTCTGTCTGTCTGTCTGTCTGTCTGTCTGTCTGTCTGTCTGTCTGTCTGTCTGTCTGTCTGTCTGTCTGTCTGTCTGTCTGTCTGTCTGTCTGTCGGTGTCTCTGTCTGTCTCTGTCTGTCTCTGTCTGTCTCTGTCTGTCTCTGTCTGTCTGTCTGTCTGTCTGTCTGTCTGTCTGTATCTCTGTCTGTATCTCTGTCTGTCTCTCGGTATCTCTGTCTGTCTCTCGGTATCTCTGTCTGTCTGTCTGTCTGTCTCTCGGTATCTCTGTCGGTATCTCTGTCTGCCTGTCTGTATCTCTGTCTGTCTGTCTGTATCTCTGTCGGTATCTCTGTCTGTATCTCTGTCGGTATCTCTGTCTGTATCTCTGTCGGTCTCTCGGAATCTCTCTCTATATATATCAACCTTTATGGACCTGGCAGTCTTCTTACTCACTCCTGCCATAATAAACCCACGGTTCTCTCCTTTTCTTGTGCCTCGTTATGTTTATGAGCTCTTTTCCTCTTTTTCCCTCCCCACTGATTTATTACGCTACTCTTCCACATTCCTCTCCAGCTCTTCCTCTCTCTCTCTCTCTTTCCGTCTCTCTCCCACCTCGCTGCATCCAACCCCAACAGAACTGAGATGATGGAGAGAGTGTGAGACAGAGATTCTCTCATCCATGTGTTACACTTTGAAGCAGATTTACAAGCTCTGTATATTTTTCATTGTGACAAAATTGCCACAAGCCCTAAACTCCTGGCCCACCAAAAGAAATAACAACAAAACATATGTGAAAAAAGATCAAAGCCTGTGACAGATGGCTGGTTCCCCACGTCGGGATGCCTCCAGGTGTCTGGAGTGGAGGTGCACTCTGCAGTGTACGCCCGCTCCCTAAAGAACTCCAAATGACCCCCATTAGCCCTAGCGTGACTTCCAATCTGCAGGTTCCCGCTTCCAATTCCCGCTGCGCGGTTTTGCGCATGAAATGGTCTCACTGAATGAAGAGGGAAATAACCGCGAGAAATGGCAGCGAACACTACCATAAAACACTAGAGTAGAATACCAAAATCTGTCATCTTTTCCACAACCCCACAACAAAAAGGCTGACTCTGAGAACCAGAAGAGTGACTTCTTGGTTTGTGTTTCTTTTGTCCTTTGATGGTTTTTTTCTGGCAAAACAAATATTCTGGACACCAGTCTGAAGGTTGTGATTGGTCTGGATCATCAACAGCAGTAGACATCCCCTTTAAAGCCGCTCAGTTGCCTCAATTAAAAATGAACGGATGAGCGTTGAGGGTAGAAGGGATGTGAACACTATGGCCTATATGGTAGCTAATTAAACATGGATGGATGAGTGCCAGGAGACCTACACGGATGTCCTCCCCTTCCTTCAGGCCTAATGAGCGGATCCATACTTGTCGATGCACCTTGTAAGCTTGAGCATGTAGGACAAAAGGATAATCTAATATTTATTAAGACTTGGAGGAACCAACGAACAAATGTCTCTCGGCCATGCTTGTTAGATCAGTGCAAAAGAGGAAGAATCACAGAACTTTTTTTCCCCATGTGTGGTGTTAATTAGCTTATAGCATTAACAAGCCATTACTAAATCAACCGCTTTTGTGACGTAACAAGCGGAAGTGTCGACCAGTTGATACAGTCCACAGGGTAGACCTATCTGTTAAACATCTGGGCGGACACTCCCACTCGTGATGTCACAACGTTCCTTTTGAGAGGGCTTGTGATGGCCAATCACTGTCACCCCCCGGGGGTCCAACAGGGGGTCCGGGCGCGATGGTCACCAGCTCCCCTCGCCAGCAGCTCATCGGATGTGGAAGCAATGGAGACGGGGCGTCACGTCGAGCCATTCTGCCGTTTTATTACAGCCGTTAGTTAAATCGCAGAGGGTAACGCGGGCTTCCTCATTTCACGCACGGCAAGGAATAAGATGAGGCGGGGGGGGCTAACGACCTGAATTCAAATGGGGTATGAGGGCGTCACGGGGGGGGGAAGGGGAGGGCTGGAGTAGTGACTACAGTGTTTGACTCACAGCACTCCCAAGGGACTGGGCTTGACGCACCATATCAGCAGCCTTTAGAGCGGGAAGTCCTGCACCCTGACCTGCTCCCGCTCCGGTCTGTGTTCACTGAAAACCTCTCTGGGTGGAAGCGATCTGCCTAACGACCCGTTGACCAAACGGTATCGGCAGGTGTGTCCCCCATCCGCCCCCCCCGAGGCCAAACCGCCCCCCGTTGGGAGTAGTATGTTATTGATCGCCCTGCGTTGGGAATGCAGAGTAACGCTGGTGATTGGAAAACTCAAATCAATGGGCACATGGCTTAGGTTTGACACAGAAAGGTCCCGCAGAGGTCAGGGCATGATGAAGGAAACGCTGGTAAGAGCTTTTAACGGTTCCGAGGGCTGTGAAGGGCTGGCTGGCCAACCCACTACCTCTTACTACCTCTTGGTACAGCCCACACTCTCATGAGTGATGTCATAAATTGGCATTGATTTTGGGATGGCTTATAATGGCTAATTAACATCCCACCTGATCAAATTGGGGAGCTCTTTAAGGCCCCGTTTACACAAGGACACTTGCGGGTAAAAACGACAAAATATTTTATCGGTTGTGCCTTTCGTTTAGATGGGGACGGCGTTTTTGGGGCTTAACCCATTTAGGCCTAAAACGCCTACTAAAAAAGGCCTTTTTATGCCTAAGAACTTTTCTGTAAACCCCCTCTCAAAACCTGAAGGTTTTCAGAACAATATTCAAAGTTTGTCAACGCCTAATAAAACCTTAATTTCTCAGGCTCTATAGCAGATAAAAACATGAGGTAAAAGGCATTTGAGAGATTAATTCTTTGGCTGTCAACTTGACTGACTTGCTTGGCCATAAACTTCAACTGCATATTTTTAAAAAATCAATAGACAATAGAAAACATCAAGAACATTTTGAAAATCAATACAGATCTGCTTCTATGTCATACTTTTGAGGTACCAAAGTGACAAGTGATAGACACTGAAACACAGATATAGAACAAAACAAAACAGAGGGTTACTTCTTCTTTACCTAATAATTTCAATTTTTATTAATGTTCATTTTCTTTGTTGTATTATTTTGATGGATCATATTATCATCATATTATTATCCATAATCATCCATTATTATCAGTGACTTGTGACATAACGTATTGTAATTAGTATCAGGATCAAATCATTATCATCAGACATGAATTATTATCGTAAGAATAATCTATAATTGTCATTTGTATTGTTTTTATGTATCATATTATTATTCAAATCATCCATTATTATCAGTGACTTGTGACATAACGCATTGTAATTAGTATCAGGATCAAATCATTATCATGTATCCCCATGGCCAGACACAGTCCCACGAACGTCTTCATTTCATGGATTGTGACGGGATCCCACTTGCTGTTCGAAGGCGTTGCACTCCGCGTTTGCTCTGCATAGAGGTTGGTTTGCGTTATAAGACGCATCCACATTTCTTCTGTGAAGATATGGGAGAATACCTGCACCGGTGTTATAACATCTGGCATTGGCAGCTCGATCTTTATGCCAGGTTGGCGATTGAATGGAATCTTTTCCCGCGAGTGAAAGTTGCCACTCTTCCACTCGTTCGCGAAGCCTTCAAACTCGCTCAAATCCTCTTCTTCCCCAAACATCGCTTGAATCCATTGCTCTCTTACCACGCGATCAGATGGTAAAATATTTTCTTCCAAGTTATCTAATTCATCGAAGTTATCTAATTCAGTGTCTTCGATGTCACTAACGTCACTCGAATGTGTGATGTTCGATGCCATATTCGATCGCTTCGGCGATTTAAAGTTTAAACGTCCCACTGACTAAAACATGATCCACGTGTATTTCGACCAATAGAATGCTTCGCTATTAATTTAAAAAAAATCCCAAGCATCTCGTTCGCTCACCCCAAGAATATATCAACCAATCACAGTGAGTATAACTGGTCATTTGCCTTGAAAAAGACCGCATTGCTGAAAATGACACAGACGCGTTTCCCGGTCTCAATGGTAACTACGCATAGATGCGCGTCTTAAAGGTAAATACACACGTATGCGTGATCCGGTCTGAATGGGTTAAAAACGCAAAAATCTGAAACCACCCTCCAGAGTGGAAAACTTGAATACGCTCCGCCATAGCGTTTCCGTCTACACTGCCAAGACGCAAAACTCTGCTCAGATCGGCTCACGTCGCGTACGCGTCTACGTCACATACATGCCCCAGTACAGGGAAATAAACAAACATTTTGGATTATTTCCATGCGTCGGACCGTCAAGCTGCTCTGGCAGTTCTAATGAACTTACAGGAGTCTTTCCATGAAATGTACAGGATATGTACAGATAGTATTACTGAACGGAGAAGGATCTGAAATTATGTTTTCGTTTTCGCGGCGCAGATAAGAGAAGCAGTAAGATTCTACGCATGCGCTCAGACATGGCGGTGTTGTGTGATAGTGCATCACAGCACCACCTAGCCGCCTGACATGCATACCCAATCGAATTCCACACACTTTTGCGTTACCGTGTGCACGCAGATTTCCTCCCAAAAACGCTAGTCTAAACGCGGAATAAAAAGTGAAGACGCGACGCCACTTTTGCGTCTTCTGTTCAGACCGTCATCATGTAAACGTAGCCTAAAAAAGGCTAACTTCTCTGGTTAACACTGTGTTAAGCTTGTAGTCTTGACTTGACTGTGTGTGTGTTAAGCTTGTACGAACCCTCAACTTCCAAACATCCAAAAGAAAACACCAAACAAATGTGCAAAGCAGTTTCTTCCTGTGTGGAAAGAAGCCGTCAGCCTGTGATTAGCATTAGCATGAGAGCACTGCACTTTGTTGGAGAAGCGAAGGGTGATTATTGTTCTCCCTCCCACTGACTCACCACGAGGAGTGCTTATTTGGTAATTGACGGCTCGAGAGAGAGAGGTTTGCTGGATAATGCTAATGAGGAATGAACCAGCCAATCACAGTCCTCGTTCTGAGTTAGCTCCCAGGGGAGGGGATGGTAAAATGTCGCGTCTAAAGACGTCCTTGCATAGTGCACATCTGACTGATATTTCCCTTATTTGTATTCATTTACATATACATTCATGGCATTTTGCAGAGGATTTCAACCAAAACGACTTATAGTATGTACATTTATCATAAGAAGGTGAAACAATATATCGCTGTCGGTACAATGAAGATGTTCATAGAACCACGTGCAAAGCACTAACAATCGCTAGGTTAACCCATTCCCCGTACACAATAACATTTTGTGTATATATATCTCTCTCCTGCATTCGGTCTCTCTCCCACTTGATCTACATATAATAGAGACACCGTAGATACATAAATCCATAGTAAACAATAGAAACACAGGAGAGACAGAGGCCAAATACATGTGCTATAATAAACATAGTAGAAAACAATAGAAGACACGGTAGAAACATAATATAACAATGCAGAAATGTCTTAAAGAGACAAAGTAAACAATAGAGACACACTGGACAGAAATAGAGGCCCAATACAAATACAATAGAAACATAATATACATAATAGAGATACCACATAGACAGTTGAAAGATAATAAAAAAAGTGATAGAAACCCAATATATCAAACTAGGACAACAAGATAGACATGAGATGCAGTTGGGATGCAGCAGAGACATGATGGTTAAAATACATTAGACGCACATTAAAGTCACAGGGGAAATCGAGCAAAGTGGGGTCAGCTTAGCTCAGGAGGTAAAGCAGTTGTCTTGTAACCGAAAGGTTGCTAGTTCGATCCCCAGCTCCTTCTAGCTGAGTATTGATGTGTCCCTGAGCAAGACACTTAACCCTAACTGGACGTCAAGCCTTGCATGGTTGATTCTGCCTGTCGTTGTGTCAATGTGTGTATTAACTGATGTTAGTCGCTTTGGATAAAAGCGTCTGCTAAATGCCCTAAATGTAAATGTAGTTCAGGAATGCCACGCAGTCACCTGAAGCCAGCTGATTCATGCCGTTGTCATTCAACCCACAAAGGTCTCGACCTCTTCACAACTAGACCAGTCCTCCCATCACGATGCACACGCTCAGCGAGACAACAACCAATCACCAACAAGGTGTCGGCACAGCTGACCCTCGAGTGAACCAATCTGAAGCCGCAGGGTTCAATGCGAGTCATGGTAAACAGTAACACCCACCACCCCCGCTCCACCTTCAGCGTGGATTAATGGACATATAGCATTCGACCTGCAATAGGCAGTTTCTAAAATGAATGTAAAGGCTGTACCCGTTAGTCGGTAATAAGGCTGCCCGCCGCCACCGCCGCCAGCTCTGATCCATTACCCAGAGGGCTCTGACCTGCTGCCCCTCAGAAGGGGAGGGGAGACACAGCGCAGACACAGTAGAGACACAATATACACACAACTGAGTGGAGACACCGTACAGACCCGGCAGAGACGGAACAGAAACACAATGTACACACAACGGAGACCCAACTGAGTGGAGATACAGTACAGACACAGTAGAGAGTAGAGACATAACAGAAGCACAATGTACACACATTAAAGACACAACTGAAACTCGTTATGAACAAGTAGATAATCAACAGAGACTCAATAAAATGCAATATACACCAGACGGGGTAACAACTGAGTTGAGACACGGTACAGACCCAGTAGAGACAAAAGAAACACAATAGAGACAAATCTTAAACAATTCATGAACAAGTATAAACAACAGAGACGCAATAGAAACACCATAGATACAACTTGTACACAGAAGCATAGAAACGTAACAGAAATGTTTAGGAACCGTAGAAACACAAAAGAGGCACACTATTCACATGATGCCATTGAATTCAAATTAAATCGACATGCATAGTGTTAACTTGCTGACTTATCATTAGATGAGTCGACTACCCAAACAGCTGTAGATAATGCTATGTGGGCAAGCCAACTGTATTCCGTGGTCAAAATAACTTTATGAGCATGTTGAGCGTCGTCGTAACTTTAATTTGTTAGAAAGACATATATTCAACATATATTATTTACAGTCTGGCAGCTGCACTCTATAGAGTCATCATTTTTTCAGTACGTCTACACAATAGATGAATTACAACGTACCCTTCCTTAAACTAGCTTTAAACCGGAGACGTCTTACTTTTCCAAATGTTCCCAATGGATATAAATGGTTGTTTAGAAGTGTATTCCAGCAGCTCTACAACACTGCAGCTCTACACATATACTATATATAATACAGGTTAAACTGACTTTACATAGACTATATATTACACAGGTTAAACTGATTTTACATAGACTATATATAACACAAGTTAAACTGACTTTTCATAGGCCGAACATAATACAGGTTAACTGACTTAAAGAGAAATATTATGGTGTTTTCCCGACAAGTAAACATAGTATACGAGTTCCATAAAACATGTTTTTGAAGCTGTTTTTTTCTATTATAAATATCCCTTGATTTCGTGCTGCTAGCCTTTTAGTGAGATCAGAGAGTGTTGAGAAGGATAGTAATAAAATATGTTTGGTAAGAAGGATATAAGAAGAGAGACCCGCAGTGAATCCAACCCGGTCCACTTGACATCGGGTAGGTGCATGACAGTGGTAGGCCTACCGTAAAAGTTCAATCGCCCAGTTTTTTATTTCTTTCAATCACTGAACTTTCAAACAAAACTCTTGCTCAGCAAAGATGGGAAATACTTTAAAATGTATTATTTAAACCAGTATGAAGGGGTGAGATGGCTGTGGTGTCAAGGAGCCTTTGGGCCCAGCCACCAGTACCACTGGTGGATCGGCGTGTCTTGGGCCTACGCCGATCGGCGGGCCTATCATGAGCCAACATAAAAAAATAAAATAAAGCCGCAGGTATGTCGTTGCATTAGGCGGCCTTGCCCGCCGGAGCTTCCGGACTCCCGGATTCAGCTCCCGGAGTACACCCGCCGGAGCTTTGGCGGCAGTCCGTGACGATTCTGTCGACCAATCAACGGAGGGGGTGTGTAGCTCGAATTTTTCTGGTACCCTTTCAGGCGTCTCGTCTCATTTTCAGTACCCCAACGGAGGAGTCCTGAAAACGAGGGCAAAACGAGTACGGCTCAGTCCGGGTCACGCCCACTTTTGGCGGTGGAAACGCAATCCGAACCTCACCTTTGCGAACCGAACCGTACCACACCCTGCAGTGGAAACGCGGCATTAGCTATGCTCGGATTGGAAGGGGAGGGGGAAGTGGGAGGTAATATTCAAATGTGCCCCCTTCCTACGTAGGAGGGGTTCGCCGTAACGTACTCATTCATTTGGTAACTGTAGGCGGGGTACTTTCAGAAATGCATGTCTCAGTTTTCAAAGTTGGTATGCTTGTGGGAACACCAAAGACCCAAAACAACAGCCAAAATCTCATTAAAAGTGTTTTTTTCATAATATGTCCACTTTAACAAAGACTGAATGTAATACAGGTTCAACTGACTTTCCATATGTGTATTTTGGTGGAAACTATCAGACACACCTAGAAAGGCGCTAGTACACAAGTATTGCGGTTTGTATCGTTCTCTCGGAAGGATGAAGAAATACAAAAATAAAATGACCCGCCCAAGTAAATCTATGCGTGGGGGACGTTGCATTATCTCAGTGGCACGCATGCCACTCGTCCAATTGGCGCATCGTAGCAATAGATCGATATTGAAAAATCGTATCAATAAATTCGTTGGACGAGTGTTTTTTGGTGTTTCCATAAACAAAATATTTAAGTCGTTTTTAGATATTTGCATCCAAAATTGTACACTTCACACCTTTTAATGCGGTTGAATTTTCAAATTTGCAATGTTTTTTTTATATGCATTTCGTTCGACCAATCTTTGACACCCTACTTTAGGGTCAAAAACCTAATTTATCAACCAGTCTGGTACCATTACCTTAATTAGATGAAGTGGTGAGTCATAGCAGCGACTACAGATTTAATGGACACATATTCTAGTAATACAACACGCTTAGGAGCCGTCGTGACCCGAGCAGAGACGGCTTGTCCTGCCGAAGGATCCAGCTGGCGGACAAACGGACACGTGCTCTCACTAAAATCCCTTTTATGAACAATGGGATTTTAAATTCTAGGTGGCGCAGTGTGTCAAGAAAACCCCTCTCACATTGAACTTGTTGTTGAGAAGGAAGTCGGAATGCATTCTCTCTCTCTCTCTCTCTCTCTCTCTCTCTCTCTCTCTCTCTCTCTCTCTCTCTCTCTCTCTCTCTCTCATCTCTCTCCTCTCTCTCTCTCTCTCTCTCTCTTCTCTCTCTCTCTCTCTCTCTCTCTCTCTCTCTCTCTCTCTCTCTCTCTCTCTCTCTCTCTCTCTCTCTCTCTCTCTCTCTCTCTCTCTCTGCCCCCCCCCCCACCCCCCCCCCCCGTCTTTCTCTCTCTCTGACCGGCCTATCCAACCCACCCCGGTTCATTACGTTCACCGACTGTCGGTGGAACACCGTCCGTTGATTCTCGTACTGCGCCGCGGACCCTCCGGTTTTAAACATACTCCACCAGCGTTTGTTTTCGTTCCACTTTAGCGTCTTTTTTAACGGTTCATTTGATCGTAGGCGCATTGTTGGTCACTCTCTCCAGGACAGATCCTGCAATAAAAAGAGCCGTGACATACCAAGAGAGGATAAAACCTGGACTCCAGCCACGCGTGTTCCTTAGTCCGGCGTTGAGATAGGATTGGTTGTGCGTGTGGGTGCTTTTCGTTACCCTGGTGGGAGAGCATGTGAAGGAAGGAGAAGTGTCCTACTGGTCCAGCGCAGGACCGGACCGGAACACGAGGAGGACCACTGGGGGAAGGCGGAGGCTGCAATGGAAAATTTCTTCTAAATAACCATCGAAAGTGTCGCCATGGGTCGAGGATCATTTCTTGGGTAAGGGCGGCTTATTTCAACCCCATTCCTATTCAGACGCATTCCCCTGATGGTCTTTGATCGGCTGAGCCAGTGCGCACTTGTAGCTTTAGAGGCTGGCGACTTGAGGCACACACGAGTAGCATGTATGCCGCTGGATAGATGGATAGCTATTTTGTAGAAACATGCCGTGTCCTTTTCGAATTCATGTATATCCTTTTTGGCTGTTCTATTTGAATCGGACTGATGTTGTTTGAGGTGTTGTGTGACTTGAGGACTGGTAATGCAGAGGATAGACACAGAGCGCCAGAGCGCGTAAAAACGCATTTTTACGCATTGTTCTCTCACCTTGACGGTTAATGGTGGTCGGTGGGTGTGTGTGTCTGTGTATGTGTGTGTGTCTGTGTATGTGTGTGTATGTAGGGGGGAGGGGACCCGCACGCCGAATACCGTGCGGGTGTTGATAATTAGTTCCTCACTCTCACTTTGATTGGAGCGCCATAGTCATGCGATTGGCGGCGCCTCACATGGAATGGCGCAAAATACCTGCACCACATTGGGAGGTGAATCATTCTTGTGTGCGTGCGTACGTGTGTGCGTGTGGGTGTGTGTTTTCTGCTAATCCACCATGTTTCGGGGCGGATTAAAGCGCCCAGGACATTGGACTTTGTCAAACAACACGGTTATTTCTTCAATTAACTTTGGCCTAGATATGCGTCAACACTTGACAGATTGGGTGTGTTTCTATTTGGTATCTTTTGTAACAGACCTACAAAAGGAAAACGCCACCGTTTCTTGTCAGTCCCCCTTGGCTCGCAGTTAAGTGCGGAGCCTAATTCCGTATGCAGACAGACGTTACCCGGTGGTCGGTCAGATGTCGTGGTGCACGCGGCCGGGTCCTAATGAATGGTCTTCTACTTTTTTGATTGACGTCACTGCGAGTTTGAGGTCCATTAAAGTCTGTATCTCTCTTTTCGACTCTCAGACTGTTTGTCTGGGAATCAGGATAATTTAAGAAGTGTGTGTTGGAAACACACACACACACACACACACACACACACACACACACACACACACACACACACACACACACACACACACACACACACACACACACACACACAGATCAATTTGTTGATGGAGCAAATATCTCCTGTGCCTACAGCGACAGCGAGTGTGAGTCCATTCCTGTACTCACATGCATATTAAAGACTTGTTATCTCTCTCTGTTTCTCTCTCTCTGTCGAATTGTGAGTGTGTGTTGCCGTGCTGGTAATTGCTTTTCTGTTGCGTCAAATCTCATCTGCGGCAGATCAAGGACCACTACCTGTGTCTCCCCAGAGAAAGAGAGCTTAGGAGCGAGAGGGGGAGAGACACAGAGAGAGGAGGAGAGGGATATGTAGAGGCTGTGATAAAGAAATGCATGGAGGGGGTGTGATAGAGGGTTAGAATAAGATACATAGAGAGTCATGGAGAGAGGGGGGAGATACATAGAGGGAGAGAGAGACGGTGAGAGCAGCTAAGAGACATAGAGGGGGAGAGAGAGACACGTTGAGAGAGACGGCAGAGAGGAATTGATAGAAAGGGAGAGAGAGGCTTAAAAGGAACAATCAGATTTGGTCTTGCAAAGGGAGGGAAATTGAACTGATCTGACGTGATTGTGCCGTCCCACTCTGACCTGTGTGCGTTCATGCGTGCGTGCGTGCGGAGCGGTGCATTTGAGATTGCACGCCTCTCCCGAGATCAGCTCTCTCAGCTCTGGGGTTTCCTCATTATGCTCTATCCCCCCCTTCCCTCCTTCTTCGTCTTCCCTTCCGCCTCTCTCTCTCTCTCTCTCCTCCCTAGTCTCTCTCTCTCACCCTCTTCCTCCTCCTCCTCCTCCTCCTCCTCCTCCTCCTCCTCCTCCTCCTCAGGGTCCTAATAAGGACCAAGAGTAACAGGGTCTCCCTGTTCAAAGCGCAGGGCTTCAGATTAGTGTAACATGGATGGAGCATATTGTTCGGTGTATTGAATGAGGACAGTTCATGTGGGGAAGGGAAAAGACGTTCGTACTAAGGGAGATATATCTGAGTTATTGTATATTTCAGGGCCACCTAAAGGTACCAGGTTTGATTCCCCCAACAGGGCAGTATAGGTTTGTGGTTACTGCTGAGGGGGTTCCAGTCCCAGTTGATTTACACCAGGACTCAATTTCAGTTGGAGCTCATCTCCAACCCAAATAATTGTTTTTTCATTCGGCTAATTATTAGACTTTTGTGGTAATGATGAGGAGGATTTCGGGCCCAGGGCTGTGTGTTGGTGTGTTTGTGTTGATGCTTTTTATGGTGTTTCAACACTGACGTCGTGGGTGTTTTATTGGTTAATTTTTTAGTGCATTCATCTCTTCTATAATATAAATGACCTTGTGCCATATCATGAAGGTCAAAACATTTTTAACAGTGCTGTGCGGGTCTCTCCGTCTCCGTCATGTGTGAAATTGACCAAATATTTGACTGATGTAGACAGTTGTGTTCATTGACTGTGAAATGTCTTTGAATGGCATTCGACCAAGTCTCTCTCTCTCTCACTCTCTGTCTCTGTCTCTCCGTCTCTCTGTCTCTATCTCACTCCCTATCTCAATTCAATTTTCAATTAAAAGGGCTTTATTGGCATTGGAAACATGCCAACATTCCCAAAAATTTAACCTACAATAAATAATCCACGGTGAACTGGGAACTTGGGATAGAACAGAGTACACAGATAAAGATGGCAATACCGTTACGATAAAATTTATAAAAGTTGTGAGCTCAAAATTCAAAACAAGGTCAGGGTTTGTCAAGTAAAGTTCAACAGATAAAACCTCTCTCTCTCTCTGTTGGCTGGAGGTTTCGCGGTTTCGTGATGCAGCGAGTTCAGTTGGGCCAACCGCGGTTGTAAACACAGCTTGCGCGTGTGGAACCAAATCGCTTGTGTCTCCGTGTCAGAAGCCATGGCCGTGGTTGCTTGACCCCAAGTCTCTGAGAGGGTCGTCCCTGAGCTCAGTCACTGTGTGTTCTTGTAGTGGGCTCATGTCGCCTACGGTGGCGTCAGTTTTATTCTTGGATGTTATTAGTTTTGTGACGTTTAAACCGGAAGCGTGGCCAGGGGATTGGAGTTTTTTAAATTGGCTCAGAGGTATTCTGTCACCCTGAGAATGATCCATCTGCAATACAGTCTATATATACCATATATATTGCATTGGATGGGTGAATGGAGGGACGGGCGGACAGACGGTCAGACGTACTTCAGTGTATTCTAACTTGGTACCGTCATAATGGGATGTCCTTTTGTTGCCCTGGTAACAAGGTAATCGGAGTGCTTTAATACTTGAACATCCTACCGCTTGGCTCTTGGACGTACTCTCTCTCTCTCGCTCTCTCTCTAATAGCCTCACAGGGTAAAATCGAGGGAGCATCGGTGCTTTTTTTACGTCTCCCTAAACCCCCTATCCCCACTCTGTCTCACTGGTCGCGATGCTTCTGTGGATACACCGGCCCCCCCCCCTCCCTCTGGGGCCCCTGATACCGATGCATAGTCATGTGCTGTTTACGCTGCCGCTAAGACACGGACTGTACCGGCCCTGAACGGATCGGATCAGATCTCCATTCTCGAGAATAAAAAATAAATAAAATGTTGTGTGTTGTCTTTACGTGGCGATGCTTCGGGAAGTTAGGATGTTGTCGTTGAAATGGTGAGTCCGCTTTCACACCCTAGAATCCGGTGACGGTATGCGAAGATGACACTGTAACGGAGGGCAGCATTTGGCTTCTCGCTGCACAATGCATATCTTGCTAGTCACTCGATATTGCTCAGCGCAGAAAAAGTGCCCCTCATAAAAGCGGAGCACACTGGTGTGAATCTGAAACACATTGTACATATTTAAATCAAAGTGATGTTGATTTTAAAATGCGCTGCAAGGCTTTTTTTGAAATAGACATATTCGGGCCTTAAGGCAATGTTGTGGGACAGCTCCTGTCGTAACTCCTCCGTAACACCTGGCACGGTACGCTTGGGTAGAGTCCGCCAATGTTCAGAGTGCTCGGGCTACTTCTGAAAGTGTTTCACAGAAACGGCGACGAGAGTTAAAGTAACTCTCTTCTCAGACCCGATGGGTGGGCGGAGGTCATGCCTAGGGATGCAAATTATCGAGTAATTCATTAATCGATAGTTGTTTCATCTTATCGATCGATGATCGATTAATTGATAAGCGGCAATTCTTCTGAGAAGCTGAATTTCCTTCTGAATGTGACACATTTAGGTGGTAATTCAACAAAGTCGTTTAGTTGTTGTACTTTAAAATACTTCCACATATTGTGCATTTGGCGTCTTTGTCGTCATTAACCAACTTAAAGTGGCTCCATACTGCACTCCGTTTTGCCCTCTTCATCGTGTCAGTGTCCCGCTTTTCGTTTGTCTTGTCCTGCCGTGTTCCAATACCCGTACTGTCCGTACTTACTAGCCAAAATTTGAGTACGCAGTACTCCAATTCAGATCCGGCGAAAAGAAGTATACTTCAAGGACCCGGATGCCGTACTCAAAACGGGCTAATCGTGAAGTGTGGATCGAAGGACACTCCCCGTACTGAACTGAACGGCAGCCTTCTTAGCTACGTAGCAGAAGAGGCGGAGCCAGGCAAAGCCAAAGTCGGCGCATTTTCCACATAGCCTGCATTAATAGAGTCATTTTGTAGTTTTTATAGTTTTTATAGCTTTTTATAGCTGCTAGGCGTAAATAGTTCACCGTTCAAAGCGGGATGTTTATTGCGGGGGAGGAGCCACGGCGGCAGTCGTGATCGTAATTTCCGGTTAGTGCACCACGGAGTACTCGATTTGGAACAGCACTCACATTTGAAAAATTAACGTAGTAGCCAGTGCGGATAGTATACTTCCTTTAAGTATACTCATGGAAGTACGGGTATTGGAACACGGCACTGCTTTGCTTGTGTTCCCGCTTGTGTTCCCGCGTGTGCGTCAAGTACGTCTGGCGTCAAGTGCGCCCTCACGTGGACGGTTGGGGAATTACGGGTTAAAATGCGATTAATTGCAAGTAATTTATTTTAATCGAGTAATCTCTTATCGACAATTAATCGATAATCGATTAATTGTTTGCATCCCTATGCCCAAATCGTGAGACTGATTGGAGGGGCGCTTAGGAGTATGAACCTTGTTGAGTTATGAGTATTGAGCATGAGTCTTACTTTACTGGAACATGTTGACGGAGCAAGAGACATGAAGACTTTCACTGCTGAACACAATCCCACATTCGACACATCCATGGATGACGACCAAATGAAATATGCAAATTCATTGGCACACCATTTCGCACCAACCAACCAACCGGCAGATTCCAGTCTGAAATGCCAGGACTGAGCAAAGCTAGAAGGTGTTTCGCTCCAAGATGCTGAGGGTCATTCGGACATTAAGTCACCAGTTAAAAACAACAACAACAAGTTTGTCTGACTTCCATGATATAAAGATTTTCCAAATAAAACCATATCTATATGGAACAGTAATATAGTAACTGCCATTCTAAATATATATATCAGAATATCACGACTGGCGATAGTTGAAAAAGACAATGTTCTTTTCCGTGACTGGAGTGCAGGCGGCCATCTTTGTTCAGAGCCTCCAAGGAGCACCTGGCCTCTTCCCGCTCTGAAGTGGAGCGTCCATCTTGTCTGTGACGGCGCAAGCCATCTTACACAAGTGGAAACAATCAGCCGCGGTGAGCCGGTGGTGGCGTTTGCTTTTTGATTCCGGAGAAGACTTGAAGGACAAACTTGAGGTGAAACAAAACCCCCAAGACGCAGAACATGGCTTCAGCAACGAGCAATAAATCTGTGGCGCTGTCGGCAGAACCTTGGGAGCAGCTGCAGAAGGGTGCCTCGGAAACACGACCAATCACGGCCTCCTGTTTGGTGATAATATGTAGTCGTTTTTTTTTTAGCCGCGCAAGGTTGTTCGTAGGCCAGGTGCATTTCCTAAATGTTTTATCAGCGAGACCTTTCCAGGTGTTTACACACATACACGTTGTGTGTGTGTGTGTGTGTGAGAGAATGTTGTTTCTGTCAAATATTAATGGGAGACCTGATGCCTGCCATGTCTGACATCAAGAGGGGGTCAGATGCAGCCCTTCAAAAGTCTTTTTAATTGGCCAATTAGGAGCACAAGGTCAACAGGAGCAGGGGTAATCCAGCCTGACGTCAGCCTTTTTCACACCTTTGGTAGCAACACAAATATTGGACTTTCTGCCCCGCGCTCACTGGCTCAGTCTTTTTAAATAGCCGACGGGCTGGCCCGTGTGTTCACACATTAAAGGGCCCCTGTTGTGCCACCAGATGCCATGCTAATCAGCCACTGCGATCCATTTCAAACTAAGTGCATTTGTGACATCCCAAGTGGGAGTGGCTGCACTGTGAACGTATGGACGCTTGTGTGGTGGATAGATTCGCCTACAGTGCACATTCCATCCCACAATCTTGGAACTTTTTAACCATTTATAAGAACAATAGCCCCTCTTGACTTTTGGGTCAAGCAACACTTAGGTGGCAGCTTGGAATGTTCTCGTTGGATTCTCGGATCACATGGTTGAAACCCTCCTATACATCATGGTGGCCACTCTCACTTGTGATGTCACTGGAGGTTAGGGGTTTGCAAGGCTGGAAACGGAAAATAACAAGCTATTCCTGATACAAATCTGAGCTGTTTTTATGTGGACTGCAAGTAACTCACCCACATAAAGTATTTTTATTCTGCGCCATTACATTCTCAGTCTGCTTCTCTGGCTAATTAAGGAGAGCTAGATATGATCTTATTCAGAGATCAGTAAGAAAACAACAGATAAGTAAAAGATAAGCACATAAAATCTCTCTGTCATGTATCCTTTAAAAAGCCTTCTCATCTTCCTCTTGCCTTTTTACTGCTCAAAGGTTGCCTTAGCGCTACATGGTGCTATGCTACATGTTGCTATGCTACAAGGGGCCATGCCACACAATGCTATGCTACAAGAGGCTGTGCTACAGCCTGCTATGCTGCACAGTGTTGCGCTATAATATGCTAGGGTCCATGCCAGGCTGCACTCTCCAGTGCCTCTATACCGTGCATGCCCCTGCAGGGTGCATGAGGGCTGGGTGTTTCTCTGCAGCCGGTGGTTTGTAATCTCTCTTTCAATTTGACACCTCTACCACACAGGGCTATCTCCTGTGGAGAGCACTGTGGTGAGAGAGAGAGGGAGGGAGAGAGAGAGAGAGAGGGAGAGAGAGAGGGAGAGAGAGAGAGAGGGAGGGAGGGAGAGAGAGAGAGAGAGAGAGAGAGAGAGAGAGAGAGAGAGAGAGAGAGAGAGAGAGAGAGAGAGAGAGAGAGAGAGAGAGAGAGAGAGAGAGAGAGAGAGAGAGAGAGAGAGAGAGAGAGAGAGAGAGAGAGAGAGAGAGAGAGGCAGAATGAAAGAGACGATGAGGGAGGGAGGAAGGGGAGGAAGGGATTGTGTAGTCGTGGATGCAGGAGGGTGTCACACACATACTCACTCAACGTGTGTGTGTGTGTGTGTGTTTCATTTTCTGTGTATGTCTCATTTTGTGTGTGGCGTTGTCAAAGTCACTAACATATCGGAAAGTTCCACTCATCCTTGTTGGAAGTACAATATATTTTCTCATAAAAAGCGGGTGCATTGCCAACCCATGTGTGTGCGTTCCTTGCTCATTTTATTATTCGACCAGAAAGGATCTGCATATTTTTGAATAGATTATGTATCGTGCTTATTGCCATTACCACATGTGCAACTTCCAGGCTTCCTTTATCACTTAGTATGTCCATTAGGCTAATACCATGGCCAGCGGCTTAGCTTCTGTGGTCTTAACGAGTGGGCACCTCGTTAAGTCATGACCTGCTCATTTGTTAAGACCTGGTTAGGACCACAAACGGCTCTGAATGCCATGGCCATCCGCTAGGATCACAGGCAGGTCTTAACGAGTGTCTGTCTCGTTAAGTTAAGACTTTGGCTTTTGAGCATAGCGGCTTGCGGTCATAACGAGTTTGCATCTCGTTAAGGCAAGACCAGCTTTCGTGGTCTTAAGATTGGCTGTCTTGTTAAGACCTGGTTGTGTTTGTAACAAGTGGGTATCTCGTTAATTCAAGACCTTCTCTAGTGTTTCCTAACGAGTGGTCATCACGTTCATTTAAGGCCTTTTCTTGTGTTTTTAAAGAGTGGTCATCTCGTTAGGTTAAGACTTTCTCTTGTGTTCTTTACAAATGGGATCTCATAAGAATAATTCCATGTGTTCTTAAGGAGGGCTTGTCTCTTCAAGCTCCGGCCTCTCTGCCAGGGAGACTTGTGGGAATGGCTATAGTTACTTACTGTGGACGCTCCCTTAAGAGCCTGCTATTTACACTTTGTACTGGAGGCAGGGAAATGCTGCCGTGTGTGTGTGTGTGTGTGTGTGTGTGTGTGTGTGTGTGTGTGTGTGTGTGTGTGTGTGTGTGTGTGTGTGTGTGTGTGTGTGTGTGTGTGTGTGTGTGTGTGTGTGTGTGTGTGTGTGTTTAATTAGTCTAGCACAGAACCTGAGGGGGAGGGGGTTAATCAAGTGAAATGTTTTTTTCCCTCTCTGCTGGGGGTCAATAAATCCCCTCACCCTCCCTTCAGCCATGCTGCCCTGAACGTTTCTCCACCAATCCCTCACTCCTCCGGCCTCCCCCTCCTCCCCGCCTCCTCCTTCTTATACATGCCTTACTTCGTTCCCCTGCCATCACTCCTCCTCTCCTTCCCCCATCTCTGCTCCCTCCTCCTCCTCCTCATCATCACTCTCTCCTCCTCTTTCCCTCTCTCTCGCATTCCCTCCCCTCTCCTCTCCTTCCCCCATCTCTGCTCTCTCTCCTCCTCCTCCTCATCCCTCACTCTCTCCTCCTCTTTCCCTCTCCTCTCCATTCCTCCGTCCCTATCATCTTCTCTCTCTCCCTCTCTCTCGATGCCTCCCAACTCCTCTCTCCCTCCCCCCTCTCCTCCTCTTTCACTCTCATCTCCATTCTTTTCTCCTCCTTTCTCTCCCTCTGCTCCCTCTCTCACCCTTTTTCCTCTCTCCCTCCCTCCTCAGTTTTCCCTCTTTCCGTTGCTCTCTGTCTCTCTGACTGTCTGTCTCTGTCTCTTTCTCTGTCTCTGTGTTCTGGGTTAGTGTGGTGGTGATTCTGTTGTGTTTTCTAGACTATCTGAGCGTGACTGTGCCGCAGTAATAATAAAGCCCTGCAAAACTTTGTGTGTGTGTGTGTGTGTGTGTGTGTGGGTTGATCGTAGTCTGCTTGTATCTTCTTTAAATTACGCCGTTGCATGATTTATTAATTTGTTTGCTGAGGGTGTAAGGTTGTGTTTAATCTGTTTGCCTATGATTCATGTTTATTTATGGTCACCATATTTATTTACATTTCTATGTTGACATATTTCCCCAATTAGCATTCTGAGGTATGTGCGCGCAGCGACATCACATGACTCAAACCAACCAATGGGATGACCCGTGGTACTGCAGCACTCACACATGCGTCAGTTCCGTCTCTCTCCTCTGCCCTTCCTCAAATTAATAATGTGTGTTTAACGATGTGCTGTTACTACTGTCTACTGTTTAAGGTTGAATCACCTTAAAGGCAACACTCGCTGCACCCCACACACCACCACCATTTTTAAGCTTGGAGAGAGGTCGCCGGTTAGGGTCCTAGAATCGTAGAACCGTAGACTCTGAGGCGGTTGGAAACATGAAAGACAGGAAGGCCAAACTCTGTAGAGAGCAGACAGGGAAATGTTTGTTTGATGACTAGCTCCGGAGCGGCAGTAAACAGTCTTCATGGCCGTGTTCTGTCGCTCTATTGAGCCTTCTGTCTTTGGCCTGTTTGTTTTCTGTTAATTCCCTGGAAAGTATGTGAACCGTTAGGGGTTGACCTGTTGTTGTTGCGGTGGTGGTGGAAATATGTGGATCCCCTACAGCACTTGGGATCTGCCATGGCCCATCCTACACTACAAACGATTTTCTCTCTATTGCTCTCCATCTATTGTTCTCCCTTCCAGCGCGTCTCCTGCTCTCCAGCTCTTCCTCTCTACTCTTCTTCCACTCTTTTTGTCTCCCTCTTCCTTGAACACAGTTCAGTGTGATGCTCTTTTGGTAAAAGCGTCTGCTTAATGGTAAATAATTTAGTTGAAGTTCATCATGTGGTGGCCGTCACGGTTCTAAACGGTAGCTGTTAAGAACCAAGATGGTCGGTAGAGGAACAAGGGAATGGTTGAATAGGGTCACTTTTAAACATCTGCCTCCCTATGGGACACTAGCCAGCCAGCTAAGCCTTCTAATGGATAGGGAAAAAGGCCAACCTCTGCACCATCTGGTCCCTGGAGGCCGGACCAGTACAAGCACTCGGACAGGGTTTTAGGGGATTTGGACAGATTACAGCGCTGGGGTCAGAAGCCGGACAACACCCTCGCTAATATCCTCCCTGTCCAGAGGAATTCAAACAAATTGCTTTAGTTTTGGGACTCTGGAGCGAAGAGGAAATCGATTCTACGTTGAATTTAAAGTAGTTGCTTGTTTCACTCTTTGAAGATATAGTATTTTACTGATCAGACTTGAACAATGTGTATTTTTTTTTTTGTATTTTTAATACTTTATACTTAATCCAAACGGGTTTACATAAACAACATTTTGAGTAGATGGTTGTTTGGATGGAAAGTTGGAGGGATGCAGTGAAGGACAGATGGGTGTGTGTCTGGACTGATGAATGGATGAATCAAAGTCAAATTCAAATTCATTTTTAATGTCAATTCACCAATATGTACAGGACATACCGAGGATCGAAATTACAATACTCTCCAACCCCAAAGGTGCAAAATACATCAAATAAATAAATATGTTTAAAAATATCTAAAAATATACATACGTACACAAGGACAGACACGAGACTGGTAGACTGGTATTGGTGCAAAGTGCATAGTGCAAAAAAAGAAAGTCCTGCAAATTAAAGATTTCAGTGTTGATAGGGGCGGGGGGGGGCAAAGTCCATGGCTTTTAGTGGAAGGGGAAGGGGGGGCAGAGTGGGGAGGGAGTTGAGCATGGCTGTCTATCATCTATCATCTACTGGATAGATGATTGGACGGAGGGGCGGATGTCTGGACTGGACAGGAACATTGCTTGTTTGGTCCAAATGGGATCTCTTGCCTGGAAGCAGTGTGGGGTACAATGCTGGAATTACCCACAATGCTTATGGATGGTCCCTGGACCGTTCTCTTTCATCCTCCCCTCAGGGATAGGGATGTGTGTGTGTGTGTGTGTGTGTGTATTTTTGTGTGCGTTTGTCTCTTATCTCCCTTCCTTCCCTCTCAGCGCGTCTCCTGCTCTTTTACCGCTCTGTTCATCCCTTTATTCTCCTCTATTCTCCTTTCTTCTCTCTATCTCTCGTCTTGTCTCCTCTCTTCCTCTCCTCCCTCTACGTCTCCTCTCTAATCTCTCCGCTCTCCTCTCTATTCTCTCTTCCTCTCCTCTCCCCTCTTCCTCTCCTCTCCCCTCTTCCTCTCCTCTGCTCTCTCTCTCTCATCTCCTCTATTTCCTCTCTCTCTCTCCTCTCCTCTATTTCCTCTCTTCCTCTCCTCTCCCCTCTTCCGCTGGTCTCCTCTCTACCACTCCTCTCTATATCTATACTCTCCTCTCTCTACCACTCCTCTCTCTATCTATACTCTCCTCTCTCTACCTATTCTCTCCTCTCTCTATACTACTCTCCTCTCTCTTCTTCCTCTTTTCTCCCCTCTTTACCTCTCCCCTCCTCTCTCTACCGGTCCTCACGTATCCTCTCTCCCTCTCATCTCCTCTTCTCTGTTCTCCTCTCTCTCCCTCTCATCTCCTCTTCTCTGTACTCCTCTCTCTCCCTCTCATCTCCTCTTCTCTGTTCTCCTCTCTCTCCCTCTCATCTCCTCTTCTCTGTTCTCCTCTCTCTACCTCTCATCTCCTCTTCTCTGTTCTCCTCTCTCTCCCTCTCATCTCCTCTTCTCTGTTCTCTCTCTACCTCTCATCTCCTCTTCTCTGTACTCCTCTCTCAACCTCTCATCTCCTCTTCTCTGTTCTCCTCTCTCTACCTCTCATCTCCTCTTCTCTGTTCTCCTCTCTCTACCTCTCATCTCCTCTTCTCTGTTCTCCTCTCTCAACCTCTCATCTCCTCTTCTCTGTTCTCCTCTCTCTACCTCTCATCTCCTCTTCTCTGTTCTCCTCTCTCTACCTCTCATCTCCTCTTCTCTGTACTCCTCTCTCTACCTCTCATCTCTTTTGATGCTCTACTTAATCACCTACAGCCTCCCTCCGTATGATAATATAATATATATTATATTATATGGATGAATATAATAAGAGTGTTTCCTGCTCCCGGACGCATTGCTCTTTGAAGGGTGTTATTACCAGCCGAGATCAGAGAACGGTAAAGAGTGTAAAAGTACCCTCAGATACCTCCATTCTGTCTGTCTGTCTGTCTGTCTGTTCGTGTGTCTGTCTGTGTGTCTCTCTCACTCTCTATTTCACTGAGTGGAGGACGGAGACACGCACAAGCACACACACACACACACACACATATACACACACACGCACACACGCACACACACGCACATTAACGTACACAAATATTAACACAAACGCACATTAGCACTCACACACATGCAGATAACACACATGCATACAAAGGGAAACACCAGAAGGATTTTTGTGTCACCAACAGTCACATTTATACACAAGCAGTGTCCATGCACATACACACTCGCACTCTGACACACTTACATATATCTGAACAGACCTTTACGTAAACATGCATGGTTTTGTCAAACACACACTTGTTTCTTTCAAAGCCACCTCTAAGGCCCCGTCCACACGAAGCCGATTTCATGGCGAAACCGCAAAAGTCTTGTACGGTTCGGCCTTCCGTCTACACGAAGCCGGCGAATCCGCTGACCGAAACCGCAAACTTCTGAAACCACCCTCGGAGGTGGTTTCAAATCTACCCGGTTTCGTTTTGGATTCGTGTGGACGCCTGAAACCGCCTGAAACCGTAAACCATGACGTCATCGCCCCACCCCTCGACCCTCTAGCCAATGACTGTTAAGCCCGCGGAGTCTCACCCTTTATGCGCATGCTCGCCTCTTCTTCTTATTTATTTTCCTTCTGGATTGCTGTAGCAGAAGCAGCGCCCCTTATGGGCCTGGAATGTGTACTACAGCGTTTCTACAGCTCTACCCGGTTTCGCCTGACTCCGTCTTTACGGAGATACTCCGAAACCGGATAGATCGAAACCGTAACTGTTTCGGCTTCGTGTGGACGGGGCCTAATTGTGCCTCCGTGTTAAAATCCAACAGTCCAATGTGTTTTATTTCAAAGCAGGGAACACACACGCACACAGACACACACGCACACTGTGGGCCTCTCACGGCCTGTCAACAACATCTTGTGCTTTCTAACTCAAAATACGTGAACACAACAAACTTGAGCTGGAGAGAGACATATATGTATAGAGAGAGATAGTTTGTCTTGCAATGAGAGAGAAAGGGAGGGGGAGATAAAGAGAGAGAGAGAGAGGGAGGAGGAGTGGGGTAGAAAGAGATGGGCAGGGTGTGCGAGGGGGAGAGAGAGAGGGGGCGAGGGTGCGAGAGAGAGAGAGAGATAGAGAGAGATGATTGATGAATAAATAAATAGTCTTAATGGGTAGATGGGGAGATAAAACGAGCCAGTAATGATGGCTGTAGTAAGTTGGCAGGGGAGATGGATAGCGATGATGTTCATATGACTAGAGAGCATTACATCACTCGGCTAGAGCTGTACTTGGGATTAGTGTTTACGTTTCGAGGTTTTCTCCGTGAGGAGTCCTAATGTCTGACACGGCGGGGATTCTCTCGCCCCACACACACTGCCCGGGCTGTCGGGGGTGTGGGGGCGGGCCTTCACACTCTGGAGACACTTGGATCCATTTGACGACTGCATAACATTTGCACTGCAGTGGAAAAGTTGCACGTGTACAAACACTGCTTTAATGTGGTGGATTGAGATGTTTTTAAAAACAAAGTACAAATGCGCAATTATTTTGAATGCCTCCTAAGCCACCCGAAAAGCCCACGAGACAAATTATTCAGAGATGTTGTCCGATAAAATTATCATGTTTTTTGTTGTTATCTGTTAACAGAGTTTCTTAAAGGCTAATTCACATTGACACAAATTAAATCAAGCAAAATGATAATAATTATGATGATGATCACTGAATGACCAAACCACGAACACATCCAACCTATTTATGAACTCTAATCATTTGAATCCACAAGTGGATGAGGAAAGCACATTTGCCGGAGGATTAGTCAACATGGTTACCATGTTGAATAACATCTTTCATTAGCATGCATGCATGCCTCCTCCACGACATCCTCAGATGCTAACTCGCTAATTAGCAGCTAGTTGTGTTTGTTGGCGGTGCTGCCAATGGTAAGGGCTAATTTTAAATGACGTTTGTATCACAGAAGATAGCTATTATAAAATCCAACGTGAATGTGGATTATCAGTGAAATGAATGATCACGGCAAAAACAGAACACCCCGTTGGTTCCTTATGGGGGTAGGATTGGGGTCAATCTATACTTAATGTTAGGGATGAGATAAACTACAGTAGGAGCCTGGACTGATAGGATCGGTTGAGGGAAGAGGAGTGGACGAGGACCAGCATATTGGGTTTGAGCCAAACGGAAGGAAGAGTGAACACGGTGAGGTAGGCAGAGTGGGAGAGAGGAGGAGGAGGAGGAGGAGGAGGAGAGCGGAGGGGACCGCTCCACCACCTCGCCGATCCCACAGCAAGCCAGGACAGAGGGTGGAGAGGAGGGACGAGGAGTATGGAGTGAAGGAGATAAAGAGTGGAAGAGGCGCTCCCAACAGGACGGATGCCGAGGTAGTGGAGAGAGGAAAGGAGACGAGGGGTGTGGGTGGTCTTCCGTCGAGGACGAGGACGAGAGGGAGGCCAGGAGATGGAGTTTGTAGGAGACAAAAAGACTAGGATAAAAATAAGAAGTGGGCGAAATGATATCTGTACAACAGGGAGAATCATAAACTTGTCTTCTGCACGTTTCGTGAAAACCATGGAAGAGGGATTTAGCAGAATCAGGGAGGAGGAGGAGGAGGAGGAGATAGGATGGAGTGGAGGAGGAAAGATCAGGAGAGATGAAGGAAGGAGGGAAGACGACAGAGGAGAAGGATAGGAGGTGGGAGGAGGGAGAATTAGAGGAGGATTAGAGAGGATGAGAGGCCAAAGCAGGTGTCTGGTGGATTGTGATAGAGGCAGATATATGGAACGAACACAGTTAAAAGAAGACAGTGTAAAGGAGCAGAGGCAAGGAGAGAGAGAGAGAGAGAGAGAGAGAGAGAGAGAGAGAGAGAGAGAGAGAGAGAGAGAGAGAGAGAGAGAGAGAGAGAGAGAGAGAGAGAGAGAGAGAGAGAGAGAGAGAGAGAGAGAGAGAGAGAGAGAGAGAGAGAGAGAGAGATGCTTTGGCATGTGAGATAACGTTGATATAAATGGGAAGAGACGGGGCAGGCGAGGAATTGATTGAACGGGGAAAAATGAATTAAGAAGATGAGCAAGTGCAATAAATTGGATAGAAATTGATCTGACAGAGAAGTACTCTCGACAGAGAGATTGAACTGGGAAGGGATGCAGAACAGTAATAAAATGGAGAGTGGGGAAAGAAGCAGGAAGTAAGTAGCACGGAAACAGGAAGTGAGCAGGAAGTAAGATGACAAAGTTGTGGGATTTGGAGGTATAGGACAGGGCCTACCTTTCTCGGTCCGCTCAGACCCCTACTGTCAGCCACTTACGGGCCGCGAGCCACTGGTTGAGAACCGCTGGTGCACTCATGGAGCGTGAGGAACAGAGCTAGATGTGCACCGGAGGTCAAGGGCGACAGCCACTCGACAGGAGCCACCGAGTGAAGACAGAGCGCTCATCCTTGAGGTCCCCAGACCCTCCCCTCCAGTGCAGAAGCTCACACCTAGGGGGGGGGGAGGGGGGGGTGAAACTAGCACTTGTTATCCTCCGGCTCCTGCTCCACAAGCGCTGATCAGGGCTGAACGATTAATCAAATTCCAACCGACATTGCGATGTAATAGAACACGATTTGTTACTGTCACTGACTGGAGATCAGTCACATTTTCTTTTACAATTCAATAGTTAAATATAGATGTTATAATCAATTCATGCATCATGAATTGTGTTGGTCAGACTATCGAATGATTTATTGCTTGTTTAGTGACTAATACGGAACATAAGGAATTTTAAAAGGAAAAATTGAATACCAAATCACATTATTGATTTAAATGAATCGCCATTCCATCATTTCCCCAAATCCTTCCGCCCTAGTGCTGATGTTCAGACTGCGCTTGGTGCTGATCCCTCTGGTGTTAAACAGATCATCAGCTGTAGTGTAGAGGGCTGAGACTGAACTCCTCAGCAGGAGTTGGTCTGCATTTTCCTATTTGTTGGCTCATCTATTGTTGGCTGGCGCTCGTATCCTTCCTCCCCGAAATGTCCTTTTCATCGATTTGGTTTTATTTTCCATACGGTTTTACATTTGCTTCCCTTCCTGAGGTATAGTCAGAGCGGTTGATGGATTTGATAAGAGGCAATTTGCTGTCTGTATTGAATTTTGGGGTCGTCTGGCAGTACCAGCGATGGCGAGTTCCACTCGATAAAAGAGAAGAAAAAACCGAATGGCTGGAAGGAGACGGAGAGAGAGTGAAAAAGAGTTGGAGCAGATGGAGAGAGGACTGAAGGGGATACTGAAGGCAGGAGGAGCGATACGAGAGGAAGGAGAGAAGCAGTAGGAGGTCAAGTGGTCCCTGAGCTCGTGTTGAATGGAGCCGTTAGCACAATCAATAGAGATTGGCTAATTTACACTCTGACCCCTTGTGTCACCATGGTGATGACTGAAGTCACTGTATCTTCCGCCGGGACCCCTACTGTGTGTGTGTGTGTGTGTGTGTGTGTGTGTGTGTGTGTGTGTGTGTGTGTGTGTGTGTGTGTGTGTGTGTGTGTGTGTGTGTGTGTGTGTGTGTGTGTGTGTGTGTGTGAGAGAAGCCATTCTTGTCGCACATGTGGAAGATTGACTCACGCCGTCCTGTTTCTTCTTTCCCTCTTCTCTCTCTCTCTCTCTCTCTCTAATAGGGTGTAGGCGTGTCGGTGGCAAGTGAGCAGCATAATGCAGTGCCGGTGAGAGAGACACACACACCCTCACACTCACACATGTCTACCGTCAAGGGTCTGCAGCATGGAAACCGTAACAGGAAACATTCATGGCAATGTATATTAACGGGGGGACACATGCATATTAGGAACACAAGTCGATAACGATAAGGCATACGATACTGGTAAGAAACAATGTTTGTTAATGTATTGCGTCATTAAATAGAACCACAGTTACCACATATCATATGTGTGTTAAGTTTTCTTTGCCGAAATTTATTTGAGGACTCAGTATTTCTGAAGTTGAGGAGGAAAACGCTATTCCCAATTAGGCCATATTATTTCGCCATAAACTGAGCCATTTGAAGTTTGAAATTCATGTGGTCATGCATCAGTCTCATCGGAGAATGAATGTCAAAATATCAACTTGTCAGAATCAAATGCGCTCATGGCGCTTCAAGGGGATGGGAGATGGAACCCTCATTGGTTTATTGCACGTTACCCCAACCACACCTATGGGTAATTAGGCTCCTTCAGACCTACCCTTTTTAGATTTGCGCCGGACGCAAGAGTCATTTATCCGCCGGTAAAATAGCAACATCACAATAGCACCGCCCACAAAGCTACTTGCGTTTGGCGGTTCTCACTTGCGTTTCAGGCCGTTAAAATAGGCCCTTTGCAGTTATTTTCTTAATTTTTCTCTCTCTCTCTCTCTCTCTCTCTCTCTCTCTCTCTCTCTCTCTCTCTCTCTCTCTCTCTCTCTCTCCCCCAACCACCCTGGCCTAGAAGGAAACATGCCATCGATCCTTCCCTCCCACCATTCCTCCCCTGCCTTTTCTCTCCAACCCCCTTGGTTTATCTTTGTCACTCGAGCCTCAGGCTTGAAACAATGAGCTGAGGTAAACCCCTTCAGAGACCCCTCGCATACACCTCACCTGTTAAACAAAAGTCCCCGTGGTATCTCGTCCTCAATCGCTTTTCTTAATGAACACGTTTCTTCGGGAGATTTCCAGGCTTTGGCGGTAAATGGTGATGGCCGTCGTGGCGCTATAGCCCTTCTTTAACTCTCCTTTCATTGTTAGGTTGCCTTTGGCCAGGGACTTGATAATAAGTGACTCTTGACTGCAGCAGCCTGTCTTTTTACATCCGCCGGAACGTCTCCTCTCCCCAATTAGCGGGAGATCTAGTCTCCTCGCAGGAGCACGCTGGTACACCTGTCCTGTGTGTGTGTGTGTGTGTGTGTGTGTGTGTGTGTGTGTGTGTGTGTGTGTGTGTGTGTGTGTGTGTGTGTGTGTGTGTGTGTGTGTGTGTGTGTGTGTGTGTGTGTGTGTTAGGTATGTACAGAATGGCTTTAATTGGCAGGGGGCAGAGTCCCACATCTGTTTCCAACACAGACATGCGTTTTAAAATCAGTTCTCTGTATGTAGTTCACACGAGTTTGATGTTTGTAGACCTATAACCACGCATATATTTCTGTGTGTGTGTGACTGTGTGTTTGTGTGTGTGTGTGTGTGCTTATGTGTACGTGGTATCTCGGTCGGCATAGTAATTGAAGGTGTTATGGCTGCCGGCATTGCAATCGCCCCGGTCATTTAAAGGGACTGCGCAGGAATACGGTCGATTTTCGGAGACTCATTAAAAAGCGATTGTGGTGCGGCAATGCTCCCCGTTAAAAGAGCCAATCACATCGCCTCGTCCAGAAGGAGTGGACAAATAGAGGTTGTAAAATGGAGCCCAATGAAGGAAAAAAAAACAAACGGAGTCAAGCTTACGAGGTGATTCAAAGGACTTTAGAGGCTGTATCATTTAACTTTGAACGACTACGGCGCTGGCCTCTAATCAGAAGATAACAAAAGTCTCACCGTCTCAGACCTAAACAGTCGAGGAAAAGCGAAATCCTTGAATGAACAAAATCAATTCTTGAGAACGGAGGAGAAAAGCTTCTTGCCTGGAGAGGGGCACCAGAGCGTCTCCACCCGTGAGAGTGGGACGATGCAGATAGCCCAGAAGGCTCAGGGTTCGATACCCTTCATCTCCACAGCCTGCCCGTCGGCCTCCTAAACCCCACCTGCTCTTAAATCAGCCCTATCTGTATTCCCCACGTGGGTCTCTGGATGAAGGCGCCCGCTAAACGAGGAAGCGCTAGTAAATAGTCCACCTAATCCAATTACAGCCACAGAGCCCTTTTCCCCATAACAATTCCGTGAAAGCAGAATTAGCATAGAGCAGGGATAGAACACTGGGAGTGATGTAATCCATCTTGGGCTTTGAACTGCGGCAGTCGATTTAAAAGATGTTAAATGTCACCCAGTGTGCGTATCTCGTGGTTAACCACTGTCTGTGACGCATTCCAACGGTGCGTTGGGACGGGGGCAGGCATGGGATGGGGAGGGATGGCTTTTACATGATCAGAGATGGTGTATAATATACAGCTCAGGGCTCCATCTGTCATAAGACTTGGTCGCATGATCAGCTTACCCCTTGTCTGTTTTGAGAGGAAGTGAAACTGCTCCAGTGATTTGTGTGTTGTTTGGGGCCTTGTTAAATAAGTGCCAGGTTTGATATCCCCGTTTTTGTTGACTATTCTTTATCGTACAGGACTGCACAGGTCGCTGGCGTGAGTGGAATGCGTGCAACGTGCCCAGCCGCCAAAAGAAACGTCGTCCTTAGATGCATATTTATTTTCTCATCGGCTGTCATGTCCATAAAGAACACCGCTGACACTGAAGCGTGGAGACAGGAAATAGCAATTCTTCGAGCGAGCGAGCAGGATGTGACACGCAGCATGAGCGCGGGAATGGAGCCCGCGTCGAAACCGCAAGGAGTACCGCCTTTTGTGGCTAGCGCGCTCGCGCGGTTCGCGCCCGGGAGATAAGGATTAGACAGAGAGAGCGAGACACGAAGAAGAAAAAGAGGAAGAAAGTATAACAACAAACAATTCCCCGGAGAGACGGCGTCGCGGTCGGCGGAGAAGTGGTCTGTCAGCCGGGCCGATGCGTTGCGGCGGTGACGTTCTGAAGTGATATGCCGTAGATGTGGCGAGGCCCGAATGCAAATACGACGCATTCCACAGCCCTTCTTCCATGTTTGTGGCGCATTAAACTCACGGGCGTGTCGGGGATTTGCTGGAGGTGATTGTGTTTGTCTGCGGTCCACAAAAGATGGCTGTGATAAAAGCGAACCCATCACTAACATAAATTCAGCCTTCTTTGTTTTGCTTCGCACGGCGGAAAATTTCGTTTGTTACGATTTTGTTTGCCATCGAGGGCAGGTTTGTCTAGCGGTTATTACGGTGGCTGACTCCTGGCCTGGAGCTGACTCCTGGCCTCAATCCCCGACGTCAACAGTTGACAGACTGTAGGTGTCCCAGGGTCAAATGCCTCCTGGCCCCTACCTACTCCTTAATGAAATGGATCTGCAAAGCAATTCACTGTGGCCTAGGGCGATTTGGACATCATTTAAATCACTAAATAGAATAAATATCTAATAATAGATACATAGCGGAGACAGAAGAGCCGGCCTCAAATGCGTTGTTATTGGTTTAACATGCATACGAACACACACAACCAATCAGCAACCCTCCAGACTGAAACACAAACAGCAGGACAACGGAGGATTAATGCCCACGAAAAACAAAACCCAATCACACACACCAGCGCGTGTGCGTTGCTGTGCGCTGCCAGGTGTGTGTGTTGCTGTGCGCTGCCAGGCGTGTGCGTTGCTGTGCGCTGCCAGGTGTGTGTGTTGCGGTCTCCTCATTGTGCATGCTGTGTGTGTGTGTTTATCCGAGTTCGCCCACAGCGCCTGCAATGAGGAGGCTGCAGCGCACCGGACCTCACACGTGCACGCTCACCAGACCTCACACGTGCACATGAACAAAGTCCATTTGCTGGCCGTCATCAGTGTGGGGATCAGGGGTGACGCCGTGGGTCCCTTTTGAAGGTCGGCTGGCCGGCAGGATGCCCATCTGCTGTGGACGAGAGGTTCACGTCGGATTCTGCCTTCAACTTTTCACAGTGTATTTTAGCAGGCTTTGAGCTTTTCGGCTTATGATTATTATGATCCTTTTAGCCCTGGTCATTCACTGTCGTTCGCACACACACACGCAGGGACACACTCACGCACACACGCCCACACACGCTAACCTTGTGGGAGAGCGGATATGTGTGAAATCGGAGTACAAATTATATGAATATGGAATTTTTTTATATTATTCATTCAACACCTTTTCCGTGATCTCTCTCGCACACACACACGCGCACACACACACGCGCACACGCACACACACACACAAACACACAACTACACACAACTACACACACACACGCGCACAAACACACACACACACACACACACACACACACACACGCACAGTTTGCTTGCGAGCATAGCTAACAATTAACATCATCCGTATTATGAGTTGTTTTTGTTACATTGTTCTTCAAAACACAGCACCACGCTCACCTGTGACGCCATCATGACGGCACACGGGCCTCATCACTCTCACACTCACTCACCACATCCTCCTCTTCTTCACACTCCGAGCCCTCTCCGCTTGAACGATGCGGTCCCCCTCCTTTCACGGGACGCTGATCCCTGAGCTGCGGGGGGGGTGGCTGGCGGGAGAGTGCCATCGCTCCCCCGCGGCTAGGCCCCGTCTCTGAGTCCATATCTCCCGCCGCTCCGGCCTCCCGCCTTCTGTTGTGTTGACGGGAGACGGCCCTTTGTGGAGAGGCACTACCGCTGTGGTTATTCACCGACAGTGAATGCATTTTTTTATTTTGTAGCAGCGGCCTCCCAATTGTTGTTGTGAGCTTTTTTTTGGGCTCTGCACCTCCACCTGTGTGTCTGTGTTCGGGTAAAAACATCTGCCAATTATCCTGATGTCATCTTATTTAAAGGCCTAGTTTATGTACACAGACTCAAAACAACAAAGGATGTTTTGCCGCAGAATATCTGCGGGCCAAATTACTTGGGGGGGGGGGGGGGGGGGGGGGGGGAAAGCTATTACGTTGTTGATTCATCGTATTCGGCCGGGCCCAGCTCGGAGCCCTGCTCTGGTCGTCCACCGTGACGTACAGTTGATTTCGTTTTACCCTGAAGGAAGAAGGTCCTTATCTTTTTTTCGTGGAGTATCCTGCAAAGCAGGGGGGTGTCAGTTACGGTTCTTCAGAGGACGCTGCAGCTTCTCCGGGGGAGCGGAGCTCGAGACGCGGTGTGCAGGATCTAAGTCCTGCAGCTCCTCTGTGGATGTTAGGGAATCTGGGTCGTGCAACACTCGCAACTTTGTCGCTTGCTCCAATTGGGACTGTACGCTTTGATCAACGTTGGCGTGAGAGGAAAGTCGTACCTAAACCCATTAACCCAGTGTTCTGTGGTTATCTGAAGACCTACTCCAAAACAACAAAACTACAAACACGGCTGAAGGGGGGGGGGGGGGGAAGAACATCCCCTTTTTCTTTGGGCTTAGAGAGGAGCTGTAGCATCATGTTCTCTTAGGGCTGTGCAATTAATCGACTTTTGATTGTGATTTCTATTTTTTTATTTTATTTTATGTATACATATATATATATATATATATATATATATATATATATTATTAAATGTCTTATAGAAATTGCAGAACAACTGGATACATATTTGTACAACAATTTCGATTTGTTCGAATTTTCGATTTGGACGTGTGTATTTTTTAAAGGGAAACTTCACCGTTCTCAGTTACAAAGTCTTTCTTTTTTTGCGAGAAACGCTGAATAAATGCATCGTGTTTTTCGACCTCAATAAATCGTTTGAATAATCTTAATTTCAAAATTGACCAGAATAATCGCGACTGACTGTGATTTTTTCTTTTGTCCGTAACCGAGCAGCCGTAGGCTCCGCCCTCCCTCTCTGAATAACTCCTCCAGCAGACTTCCTTCCACCCACGCTCCATCCCCTCCCCCCTCCTCTTCATTAGCCGCCATGTTCTCCCTCTCGTCTCCCTCCTCTAGGGGGGCGGTACCCGCCGTGGGGCCGGCCCTGTCATTGGCCCGGGGCTCTCCGCCGTCGGTCGGCCTCCTCGACGCGGTCCATAACTCAGAGAGAGGGAAATCGCTAACGCTTTGCAATAACGCTCGCTCATGAGTAATTGATGAGCCTCTAATTAACGAGGAACTAATCATGATGGAGGATTGATCAGGGCTCCGCTTGTTGGCCTATCCGGCGGGCCGTAGTGACCGGGGGGAGGGGGGGGGGGGGGGGGGCTGAACTGTGCGTTGTACATCCGGGGGCCACTTGTGATGTCACTAGGGGGTCGGTTTGCACATGGCTGATAAAGCTCACACTTATACCACTTATTCATCATCAGCATATGTTTATTAATGTTTTTAATGTTAGTGATCATTTTATCAATAAGCAAACATTAGAGAAGACTTCACTTTAATCTTGGAGGATCTTGAGGGACAGAGCAAACGCTATATACGCTATATTTATATGTTGCCTGCTGGAAAAAAAAAATTCACATGTTTATGTGTACGATGTTTCAAGTCAAGTTCGAGTTGGACTAGACTGTTGACTCTATTTGGAGAGATGCAAGCAGAGCCACGCACTTTAATCTCATGATGTGATCTTGGCGTCATGTTGACTTTATAAGGACATTTGCAAGCATCCCTGCTTGCTCATGTAACTACTCCTGCAGATTCACTTTCAGTTTATCTCTGAGGATCTTGTAGGTAATGCTGTAGGCCCACTGCATCGGATAAAGTCTGTATGCGTATGTATTCACATAAAAGTGTGCATATAGTGTGATGGGGGGAAGAAACATGCATCTATATAATTTTGGGAAAAACATTAAAGAATACATTTGCTGTTATAGATCGAAGAACATGACCGACATAGCTTTGCCTGACTTTGTCCTCCACATGCCCCCTAACCCCTACCTACTCCATAACGAAGTGCATCTTAAGTAACTCACTGTGAGTCTCTTTGGCTGAAAGTGTCTACTCAGCGACTAAACAACAGTAGCATCAACCAGCAACAACCAGTACACCTTCTCTCCGTGTCTCTGTTCCCTGTTACCTTCCCTTCTTCCCGTCACCCCCCCCCGCCCCAAAACCTCCGCCCCAGACGCTGTCCGCGGCGAGCCTGACCACGGCGCCACCGCCCGCTCAATTACCGCCGTGCTAATTAGCTTAGCATGAGGTCTGTCAGTCCCCCCCCCGGGGGCGCACTGGGGTCTGGGCTCATTAGCGCGCTATGCTTATTAGCGCCCTTCTAATTAGCGCCCTGCTAATTAGCGTGGTGGCACCGCTAGGCCGAGTGGTGCGCGTGGGGGTTTGGGAACAGGTGTATATCGGGCAGGTGCGGGGGGGGGGGGGGGGGGGACGTGTCATATTGGTGTGTCAGATCGCGGTCTCTTGCCTCCGGTGGCTAAGGGGGCGGAGGTGGGGGAGGAGGTGGGGGAGGAGGAGGGCTACCAAGGCGTAGAGGAGGAGTGAGGGGGAGGAGATGGCTGGGGGGAGGGGGGGAGGGATGGAGATGAGGGGGAGGAAGGGGAGGCAGGGAATGAGAGGGAGGAGGATGGAGAAAGGGGGAGACACTGACGAGGAGGAGCTAGGAGGAAAGGGGAGACAAGGAGGGTGGGAGGGGATCACACAGCGGAACGATTTAAGACGGTAATAAAAAAAAAGATGGCAGGGATGAGGAGCGCAACGCGTGGGTGGGGACGGATAAGTTAGTGAAGAGGAGGAAGAGACAGGAGGAACCAGAGGGGACCGTGGGAGAGGGAGGAGGGAGCTCCAGAATGAGCCGAAAGGTGGTGATCGAAAGAGAGGAGAGGTAGAGGAAGGGAAAGAGAAGGAGGAGGAAGAGGAGGAAGACAGAGGAAAGAGGAGGAGGAGGAGGAGGAAGATAGAGGAAAGAAGAGGAGGAGGAGGAAGACAGAGGAAAGAAGCGGAGGAGGAGGAGGAGGAGGAGGAAGACAGAGGAAAGAAGAGGAGGAGGAGGAGGAGGAAGACAGAGGAAAGAAGAGGAGGAGGAGGAGGAGGAGGAGGAGGAGGAGGAGGAGGAAGACTGAGGAAATGAGAGGAGAGGAGGAGGAGTAGGGTGTGAGGGCTGGTGAAAGAGGGGGTTTGGGGCAGAGTGGTGCAAGGTTATAAATGACTGAAATGGATGGGAATGTGGAACAGTGGCCGGCGCAGCCCAAACGCTGGGTGATAAAACGGTGGAGCCGCAGCAGAACAGAGATAAAAAAATCGATTAAGAATCAAACAGATGGCGGGCAGCGTAATGGAACAGAAGGATCGAATGCACAGATAGGAGCTGTTGTAAGCTGCATTGGTGAGCTGTAGTTAGCTTTAGCGGGAAGCTGTAAGGGTTTGCTGTATTGAGGCTATAGCAGTTAGATGTAGCAGTTAGCTGTAGCATTTAGCTGTATGGGTTAGCTGTAGTTAGCTGTAGGGATTAGATGTAGAGGTTAGCTGTAGCGGTTAGCCATAGCAATTACTTGTAGCAGTTAGCTGTAGCAGCTAGCTGTAGCGGCAGCTGTAGCGACAGCAATATACTTTGTAAGACGGAGCGTAACGTCTCGTTCAAGGGAAGACTACCGGAACAGAGTGGGCGGGTTGGTAAGCGTGTTTGTATGTTTGTTTGGGCCCCTGCGGTGAACCGCGGGCCCCCCGCGCTGAGAGTACGCTCTGAGTGATTAGCGACGCTGATTAGAGAATCGTCAACAAACAGGAGGGCGAATTATCGTACAAGACACAGATAATGTTTACATCTCTCCCTATTGTGACTAGTTGTACACCCTGCTGGGTCTGTACACCCTGGGTCTGTACACCCTGAGTCTCTACACCCTGAGTCTCTACACCCTGAGTCTCTACACCCTGAGTCTCTACACCCTGAGTCTGTACACCCTGAGTCCCTACACCCTGAGTCCGTACACCCTGAGTCTGTACACCCTGAGTCTCTACACCCTGAGTCTCTCTACACCTTCTCTAGCCCCCTCAAGCTTTTCAAGTTTCCAGACAACTACGAACATACGCTTGTCGATGAATATATGTAAACACTTACGAATCAGAGCTTCATTGCAAAGTTCAATTCAACGATAAACAATAAAAGCACAGTTGTATCCAACCACTGCAAAGGGAAGGTATGTATTCTGTAACTGCAATGTTTCGAAATTATAAACAGACTAATCTGTACAACGATAGCTAGGTACGCTAGTGCTATGGGCTGTTTTTATTATTATTATGGGTTTTATGGTGTATGGTGTGTGTGTGTGTGTGTGTGTGTGTGTGTGTGTGTGTGTGTGTGTGTGTGTGTGTGTGTGTGTGTGTGTGTGTGTGTGTGTGTGTGTGTGTGTGTGTGTGTGTGTGTGTCGACATGTTATCTGTGCATTCTTTTTCAACTTTTATTGTTTCCCATTCGATCTTGTTTAACTCTTTACATCCCGTGTCAGGGGTCGATGAAACACCGCTGTGAGGAGGAAGCGTCTGACGCTAACATGTACATGTTGGAGGGGGGGCTGTGACAGAGCAGCGCGTACCATTAGGGCTCAGTCCTGGTCGCAGCCACCCGGGTTTGATTCCTGCCCGTGAACCTCAGCTGCATGTCCTCCCGTCTATCTCCCATGCATTACCGTCCATCTCATTCCATCATGAAGCGTAAAAATCCCAAAAGGACAGCGACAAAGGGAACAGAGCGAGTGGTGACGAGCAGCACGGACTCAACGAGGAGGTCTTCCTAGAGCCGGTATGGATGAGGGATGGAGAGGGAGGGGGGGGGGGGGTTGGAGTGCTTGGGGAGGCGGCAGGTGGCCCGGGGGCGTCGCAGGACACCGTGATTACAGCAGATGTTGTCTAGAGATCTCCCAGACTCCCCCTGGGAGAGGGAGCACGGGGTGGAGAGAGAGCTGTGTGTGGTTACATCCGTCTGTCTGTCTGTCATTCTGTCTGTGTATCTGTCTGTCTGTCTGTCTGTCTGTCAACCCGCTCCTTCTATCTATGAAACGTTCCCACCAATGGTGTTTAATCACCCGGATTTCTTTCCCTCTCTCTCATTCGTTTATATCCAGTCGCTTACGGCCATTGCCTCGTCCGTCTCCCTCCTATCGATCTGTCTGTCAACCCTCATCCATCCCTCAGCCCCTAGCTATACGCTATATACACTATGGCATAGTGATGTCATCCCCGTTGACATCATCATCAATATTTCCAGTCATTCGTCTCCCATCCACCATCCACTCATTCATCTATCCATCGTTGATCCCTTCATCCATTCGTTATGAAATATCCACAACGTTTACATCATAAGCCATCCATTACATTCAGAGAAGCTTTATTGGCTTGGAAATTAAAGTCCTTGCCGAAGCAGTTTAAAAAGTTAGGAAAGGAAAGTTAACAAAGTACTGAAAATAAGTCCAATATTATAAGGAAATTATTGTTAGGATAGTAGTGTGTGGAGTTCTCGATCTTTGATCCATCCCCCCATCAATCTTTCATCTGTCTATCCATCTATCACTCAGCCTTCTCCTGATTGATTGATTTATCGATTGATCGATCACTGTCACTCTATATGTCTATCTATCTGTCTATCTATATGTCTATCCAGATCTCTGGCTGATTTGAGGCAACCACTCTGTAATGAGGTCTCTCTTCTTCTCTCTCTCTCCTCTCTCTCTCTCTCTCTCTCTCCTCTCTCTCTCTCTCTCTCTCTCTCCTCTCTCTCTCTCTCTCTCTCTCTCTCTCTCTCTCTCTCTCTCTCTCTCTCTCTCTCTCTCTCTCTCTCTCTCTCTCTCTCTCTCTCTCTCTCTCTCTCTCTCTCTCTCTCTCTCTCTCTTAAAATGTCATATTTTTTTACAATGCAAAAGGAAGTGCTCCTCTGTCTCAACCTTCTCTGCCTTTCTGTGTCTGCCTGTTTTAAACTGCAAGATAGTGGTCACTGAGCCTGTACTTGGTCAGGATTTGTCTCAGCTTCACATCTCTGACAGAGAGGAGATAGTCTGCCAATTCCTAATTTCTGTTTAGGATCAGATAGGAATTCATTATACTTTGGTTTGAGGTTTGGTTTGTCCAATGCTCTAAATGGTCTTCTTTTACTTGATTAATTATTTTGTTGACTCTAATTGGTGTTTGGGAAGCAGTGCTGGACTGAGCTTGATGTGTGTTAGTTAGCTTAAGGACCAGCTGGCACAGGGGACTCTTGTCAGGGTTCAGTTCCTGGGTTTCTTGTGCTTCAAAATGAAGCACAAATTCTGCCCTACATGTGTTGGTTGGTGTTTTTGTTTGGACTTTCAATATGGATCGGCAGAATTCCACATGTAGGGCCTCTATGAGTGGACCCCAGATCTCACTTCCGTACAACGGGATAGGCTGTATTATACTGTCAAATAATTTGCACAAGATTGAGATCGGTATGTTTATGTTGTAAAAATTTGATTTTATTGCGCGAAGGGATCTACGGGCTTTTTTCTTTGAGTGCATTCACTGCCATGCTGAAACTTCCAGATGCAGTATATCCAGACCAAGGTAGGTATGTTCATTGTGTGCTCTAGGACGGTGCTCCCGAGAGTGAACATGTATTTGTTTTCCTGACATCACGAGCATACCTCTCTCTCTGTTGTTCTCTCTCCGTTTTCCTCCTCTCTCTCTCTTTCTCTCTCTCTCTCTCCCTCTCCCTCTCCCTCTCCCTCTCCCTGTCCCTGTCCCTCTCCTCCTAAAAGCCCCCGGTGGGTAATGTAAGCAGGGTGTAGGAGTGCTGTTCAGCCACAGTGGGGGAACCCTCTTTACAGAGAGCAGGGTTACTCAGCATGCAGATGAGGCACCTGTGAATGTTATGGTGGGAGTTCTGTGGGCCGGCCGGTGCTCTGCTAAGCCCCGAGATGGGGCCCTGTACGTGGGCCGCTGGGGACGGGAGGAGAGGGGCTCCTACCAGAGAGGGAGAGGGAGAGGGGGAGAGAGAGAGAGAGAGAGAGAGGGGGAGGG
>NC_079428.1:10864815-10917315 GCF_026213295.1 Gadus chalcogrammus
AGAAGAGAGACGAGAGAGAGAGAGAGAGAGAGAGCGAGAGAGAGAGAGAGAGAGAGAGAGAGAGAGAGAGAGAGAGAGAGAGAGAGAGAGAGAGAGAGAGAGAGAGAGAGAGGGGGCGCTTTGGCATGTGAGATAACATTGATATAAATGGGAAGAGAAGGGGCAGGCAAGGAATTGATTGAACAGGGAAAAATGAATTAAGAAGATGAGCAAGTGCAATAAATTGGATAGAAATTGATCTGACGTAGAAGTACTCTCGACAGAGAGATTGAACAGGGAAGGGATGCAGAACAGTAATAAAATGGAGAGTGGGGAAAGAAGCAGGAAGTAAGTAGCACGGAAACAGGAAGTGAGCAGGAAGTAAGATGACAAAGTTGTGGGATTTGGAGGTATAGGACAGGGCCTACCTTTCTCGGTCCGCTCAGACCCCTACTGTCAGCCACTTACGGGCCGCGAGCCACTGGTTGAGAACCGCTGGTGCAGTCATGGAGCGTGAGGAACAGAGCTAGATGTGCACCGGAGGTCAAGGGCGACAGCCACTCGACAGGAGCCACCGAGTGAAGACAGAGCGCTCATCCTTGAGGTCCCCAGACCCTCCCCTCCAGTGCAGAAGCTCACACCTAGGGGGGGGGGGGGGGGGTGAAACTAGCGCTTGTTATCCTCCGGCTCCTGCTCCACAAGCGCTGATCAGGGCTGAACGATTAATCAAATTCCAACCGACATTGCGATGTAATAGAACACGATTTGTTACTGTCACTGACTGGAGATCAGTCACATTTTCTTTTACATTCAATAGTTAAATATCGATGTTATAATCAATTCATGCATCATGAATTGTGTTGGTCAGACTATAGAATGATTTATTGCTTGTTTAGTGACTAATACAAAACATAAGGAATTTTAAAAGGAAAAATTGAATACCAAATCACATTATTGATTTAAATTAATCGCCATTCCATTATTTCCCCAAATCCTTCCGCCCTAGTGCTGATGTTCAGACTGCGCTCGGTGTCGATCCCTCTGGTGTTAAACAGATCATCTGCTGGGGGTCCTGTAGTGTAGAGGGCTGAGGTTGAACTCCTCAGCAGGAGTTGGTCTGCATTTTCCTATTTGTTGGCTCATCTATTGTTGGCTGGCGCTCGTATCCTTCCTCCCCGAAATGTCCTTTTCATCGATTTGGTTTTATTTTCCATACGGTTTTACATTTGCTTCCCTTCCTGAGGTATAGTCAGAGCGGTTGATGGATTTGATAAGAGGCAATTTGCTGTCTGTATTGAATTTTGGGGTCGTCTGGCAGTACCAGCGATGGCGAGTTCCACTCGATAAAAGAGAAGAAAAAACCGAATGGCTGGAAGGAGACGGAGAGAGAGTGAAAAAGAGTTGGAGCAGATGGAGAGAGGACTGAAGGGGATTCTGAAGGCAGGAGGAGCGATACGAGAGGAAGGAGAGAAGCAGTAGGAGGTCAAGTGGTCCCTGAGCTCGTGTTGAATGGAGCCGTTAGCACAATCAATAGAGATTGGCTAATTTACACTCTGACCCCTTGTGTCACCATGGTGATGACTGAAGTCACTGTATCTTCCGCCGGGACCCCTACTGTGTGTGTGTGTGTGTGTGTGTGTGTGTGTGTGTGTGTGTGTGTGTGTGTGTGTGTGTGTGTGTGTGTGTGTGTGTGTGTGTGTGTGTGTGTGTGTGTGTGTGTGTGTGAGAGAAGCCATTCTTGTCGCACATGTGGAAGATTGACTCACGCCGTCCTGTTTCTTCTTTCCCTCTTCTCTCTCTCTCTCTCTCTCTAATAGGGTGTAGGCGTGTCGGTGGCAAGTGAGCAGCATAATGCAGTGCCGGTGAGAGAGACACACACACCCTCACACTCACACATGTCTACTGTCAAGGGTCTGCAGCATGGAAACCGTAACAGGAAACATTCATGGCAATGTATATTAACGGGGGGACACATGCATATTAGGAACACAAGTCGATAACGATAAGGCATACAATACTGGTAAGAAACAATGTTTGTTAATGTATTGCGTCATTAAATAGAACCACAGTTACCACATATCATATGTGTGTTAAGTTTACTTTGCCGAAATTTATTTGAGGACTCAGTATTTCTGAAGTTGAGGAGGAAAACGCTATTCCCTGTGTGAATTAGGCCATATTATTTCGCCATAAACTGAGCCATTTGAAGTTTGAAATTCATGTGGTCATGCATCAGTCTCATCGGAGAATGAATGTCAAAATATCAACTTGTCAGAATCAAATGCGCTCATGGCGCTTCAAGGGGATGGGAGATGGAACCCTCATTGGTTTATTGCACGTTACCCCAACCACACCTATGGGTAATTAGGCTCCTTCAGACCAACCCTTTTTAGATTTGCGCCAGACGCAAGAGTAATTTATCCGCTGGTAAAACAGCAACATCGCCACAGAACCGCCCACAAAGCTACTTGTGTTTGGCGGTTCTCACTTGCGTTTCAGACCGTTAAAATAGGGCCCTTGCAGTTATTTTCTTTATTTTTCTTTCTCTCTCTCTCTCTCTTTCTCTTTCTCTGTCTCTCTCTCTCTCTCTCTCTCTCGCTCTCTCTCTCTCTCTCTCTCTCTCTCTCTCTCTCTCTCTCTCTCTCTCTCTCTCTCTCTCTCTCTCTCTCTCTTCCCCCCCCCCACCCCCCCCCCCCCCCCCCCCCCCCCCAACCACCCTGGCCTAGAAGAAAACATGCCATCGATCCTTCCCTCCCACCATTCCTCCCCTGCCTTTTCTCTCCAACCCCCTTGGTTTATCTTTGTCACTCGAGCCTCAGGCTTGAAACAATGAGCTGAGGTAAACCCCTGCAGAGACCCCTCGCATACACCTCACCTGTTAAACAAAAGTCCCCATGGTATCTCGTCCTCAATCGCTTTTCTTAATGAACACGTTTCTTCGGGAGATTTGCAGGCTTTGGCGGTAAATGGTGACGGCCGTCGTGGCGTTATAGCCCTTCTTTAACTCTCCTTTCATTGTTAGGTTGCCTTTGGCCAGGGACTTGATAATAAGTGACTCTTGACTGCAGCAGCCTGTCTTTTTACATCCGCCGGAACGTCTCCTCTCCCCAATTAGCGGGAGATCTAGTCTCCTCGCAGGAGCACGCTGGTACACCTGTCCTGTGTGTGTGTGTGTGTGTGTGTGTGTGTGTGTGTGTGTGTGTGTGTGTGTGTGTGTGTGTGTGTGTGTGTGTGTGTGTGTGTGTGTGTGTGTGTGTGTGTGTGTGTGTTAGGTATGTGCAGCATGGCTTTAATTAGCAGGGGGTAGAGTCCCACATCTGTTTCCAACACAGACATGCGTTTTAAAATCAGTTCTCTGTAAGTAGTTCACACGAGTTTGATGTTTGTAGACCTATAACCACGCATATATTTCTGTGTGTGTGACTGTGTGTTTGTGTGTGTGTGTGTGCTTATGTGTACGTGGTATCTCGGTCGGCATAGTAATTGAAGGTGTTATGGCTGCCGGCAATGCAATCGCCCCGGTCATTTAAAGGGACTGCGCAGGAATACGGTCGATTTTCGGAGACTCATTAAAAGCGATTGTGGTGCGGCAATGCTCCCCGTTAAAAGAGCCAATCACATCGCCTCGTCCAGAAGGAGTGGACAAATAGAGGTTGTAAAATGGAGGTTGTAAAATATCATTTAACTTTGAACGACTACGGCGCTGGCCTCTAATCAGAAGATAACAAAAGTCTCTCAGTCTCAGACATAAACAGTCGAGGAAAAGCGAAATCCTTGAATGAACAAAATCAATTCCTATGAACGGAGGAGAAAAGCTTCTTGCCTGGAGAGGGGCACCAGAGCGTCTCCACCCGTGAGAGTGGGACGATGCAGATAGCCCAGAAGGCTCAGGGTTCGATACCCTTCTTCTCCACAGCCTGCCTGTCGGCCTCCTAAACCCCACCTGCTCTTAAATCAGCCCTATCTGTATTCCCCACGTGGGTCTCTGGATGAAGGCGCCCGCTAAACGAGGAAGCGCTAGTAAATAGTCCACCTAATCCAATTACAGCCACAGAGCCCTTTTCCCCATAACAATTCTGTGAAAGCAGAATTAGCATAGAGCAGGGATAGAACACTGGGAGTGATGTAATCCATCTTGGGCTTTGAACTGCGGCAGTCGATTTAAAAGATGTTAAATGTCACCCAGTGTGCGTATCTCGTGGGTAACCACTGTCTGTGACGCATTCCAACGGTGCGTTGGGACGGGGGCAGGCATGGGATGGGGAGGGATGGCTTTTGCATGATCAGAGATGGTGTATAATATACAGCTCAGGGCTCCATCTGTCATAAGACTTGACTAAAGAAAGTATAACAACAAACAATTCCCCGGAGAGACGGCGTCGCGGTCGGCGGAGAAGTGGTTTGTCAGCCGGGCCGATGCGTTGCGGCGGTGAAGTTCTGAAGTGATATGCCGTAGATGTGGCGAGGCCCGAATGCAAATACGACGCATTCCACAGCCCTTCTTCCATTAAACTCACGGGCGTGTCGGGGATTTGCTGGAGGTGATTGTGTTTGTCTGCGGTCCACAAAAGACGGCTTTGATAAAAGCAAACCCATCGCTAACATAAATTCAGCCTTCTTTGTTTTGCTTCGCACGGGCGGAAAATGACTTAGGATTTTGTTTGCCGTCGAGGGCAGGTTTGTCTAGCGGTTATTACGGTGGCTGACTCCTGGCCTGGAGCTTCTGGGTTCAATCCCCGACGTCAACAGTTGACAGACTGTAGGTGTCCCAGGGTCAAATGCCTCCTGGCCCCTACCTACTCCTTAATGAAATGGATCTGCAAAGCAATTCACTGTGGCCTAGGGCGATTTGGACATCATTTAAATCACTAAATAGAATAAATATCTAATAATAGATACATAGCGGAGACAGAAGAGCCGGCCTCAAATGTGTTGTTATTGGTTTAACATGCACACGAACACACACAACCAATCAGCAACCCTCCAGACTGAAACACAAACAGCAGGACAACGGAGGATTAATGCCCACGAAAAACAAAACCCAATCACACACACCAGCGCGTGTGCGTTGCTGTGCGCTGCCAGGTGTGTGTGTTGCTGTGCGCTGCCAGGCGTGTGCGTTGCTGTGCGCTGCCAGGTGTGTGTGTTGCGGTCTCCTCATTGTGCATGCTGTGTGTGTGTGTTTATCCGAGTTCGCCCACAGCGCCTGCAATGAGGAGGCTGCAGCGCACCGGACCTCACACGTGCACGCTCACCAGACCTCACACGTGCACATGAACAAAGTCCATTTGCTGGCCGTCATCAGTGTGGGGATCAGGGGTGACGCCGTGGGTCCCTTTTGAAGGTCGGCTGGCCGGCAGGATGCCCATCTGCTGTGGACGAGAGGTTCACGTCGGATTCTGCCTTCAACTTTTCACAGTGTATTTTAGCAGGCTTTGAGCTTTTCGGCTTATGATTATTATGATCCTTTTAGCCCTGGTCATTCACTGTCGTTCGCACACACACACGCAGGGACACACTCACGCACACACGCCCACACACGCTAACCTTGTGGGAGAGCGGATATGTGTGAAATCGGAGTACAAATTATATGAATATGGAATTTTTTTATATTATTCATTCAACACCTTTTCCGTGATCTCTCTCGCACACACACACGCGCACACGCACACACACACGCGCACACGCACACACACACACAAACACACAACTACACACAACTACACACACACACGCGCACAAACACACACACACACACACACACACACACACACGCACAGTTTGCTTGCGAGCATAGCTAACAATTAACATCATCCGTATTATGAGTTGTTTTTGTTACATTGTTCTTCAAAACACAGCACCACGCTCACCTGTGACGCCATCATGACGGCACACGGGCCTCATCACTCTCACACTCACTCACCACATCCTCCTCTTCTTCACACTCCGAGCCCTCTCCGCTTGAACGATGCGGTCCCCCTCCTTTCACGGGACGCTGATCCCTGAGCTGCGGGGGGGGCGGCTGGCGGGAGAGTGCCATCGCTCCCCCGCGGCTAGGCCCCGTCTCTGAGTCCATATCTCCCGCCGCTCCGGCCTCCCGCCTTCTGTTGTGTTGACGGGAGACGGCCCTTTGTGGAGAGGCACTACCGCTGTGGTTATTCACCGACAGTGAATGCATTTTTTTATTTTGTAGCAGCGGCCTCCCAATTGTTGTTGTGAGCTTTTTTTTGGGCTCTGCACCTCCACCTGTGTGTCTGTGTTCGGGTAAAAACATCTGCCAATTATCCTGATGTCATCTTATTTAAAGGCCTAGTTTATGTACACAGACTCAAAACAACAAAGGATGTTTTGCCGCAGAATATCTGCGGGCCAAATTACTTGGGGGGGGGGGAAAGCTATTACGTTGTTGATTCATCGTATTCGGCCGGGCCCAGCTCGGAGCCCTGCTCTGGTCGTCCACCGTGACGTACAGTTGATTTCGTTTTACCCTGAAGGAAGAAGGTCCTTATCTTTTTTTCGTGGAGTATCCTGCAAAGCAGGGGGGTGTCAGTTACGGTTCTTCAGAGGACGCTGCAGCTTCTCCGGGGGAGCGGAGCTCGAGACGCGGTGTGCAGGATCTAAGTCCTGCAGCTCCTCTGTGGATGTTAGGGAATCTGGGTCGTGCAACACTCGCAACTTTGTCGCTTGCTCCAATTGGGACTGTACGCTTTGATCAACGTTGGCGTGAGAGGAAAGTCGTACCTAAACCCATTAACCCAGTGTTCTGTGGTTATCTGAAGACCTACTCCAAAACAACAAAACTACAAACACGGCTGAAGGGGGGGGGGGGGGAAGAACATCCCCTTTTTCTTTGGGCTTAGAGAGGAGCTGTAGCATCATGTTCTCTTAGGGCTGTGCAATTAATCGACTTTTGATTGTGATTTCTATTTTTTTATTTTATTTTATGTATACATATATATATATATATATATATATATATATATATTATTAAATGTCTTATAGAAATTGCAGAACAACTGGATACATATTTGTACAACAATTTCGATTTGTTCGAATTTTCGATTTGGACGTGTGTATTTTTTAAAGGGAAACTTCACCGTTCTCAGTTACAAAGTCTTTCTTTTTTTGCGAGAAACGCTGAATAAATGCATCGTGTTTTTCGACCTCAATAAATCGTTTGAATAATCTTAATTTCAAATTTGACCAGAATAATCGCGACTGTGATTTTTTCTTTTGTCCGTAACCGAGCAGCCGTAGGCTCCGCCCTCCCTCTCTGAATAACTCCTCCAGCAGACTTCCTTCCACCCACGCTCCATCCCCTCCCCCCTCCTCTTCATTAGCCGCCATGTTCTCCCTCTCGTCTCCCTCCTCTAGGGGGGCGGTACCCGCCGTGGGGCCGGCCCTGTCATTGGCCCGGGGCTCTCCGCCGTCGGTCGGTCGGCCTCCACGACGCAGTCCATAACTCAGAGAGAGGAAATCGCTAACGCTTTGCAATAACGCTCGCTCATGAGTAATTGATGAGCCTCTAATTAACGAGGAACTAATCATGATGGAGGATTGATCAGGGCTCCGCTTGTTGGCCTATCCGGCGGGCCGTAGTGACCGGGGGGAAGGGGGGGGGGGGGGGGGGCTGATCTGTGCGTCGTACATCCGGGGGCCACTTGTGATGTCACTAGGGGGTCGGTTTGCACATGGCTGATAAAGCTCACACTTATACCACTTATTCATCATCAGCATATGTTTATTAATGTTTTTAATGTTAGTCATCATTTTATCATTAAGCAAACATTAGAGAAGACTTCACTTTAATCTTGGAGGATCTCGAGGGACAGAGCAAACGCTATATACGCTATATTTATATGTTGCCTGCTGGAAAAAAAAATGCACATGTTTATGTGTACGATGTTTCAAGTCAAGTTCGAGTTGGACTAGACTGTTGACTCTATTTGGAGAGATGCGAGCAGAGCCACGCACTTTAATCTCATGATGTGATCTTGGCGTCATGTTGACTTTATAAGGACATTTGCAAGCATCCCTGCTTGCTCATGTAACCACTCCTGCAGATTCACTTTCAGTTTATCTCTGAGGATCTTGTAGGTAATGCTGTAGGCCCACTGCATCGGATAAAGTCTGTATGCGTATGTATTCACATAAAAGTGTGCATATAGTGTGATGGGGGGAAGAAACATGCATCTATATAATTTTGGGAAAAACATTAAAGAATACATTTGCTGTTATAGATCGAAGAACATGACCGACATAGCTTTGCCTGACTTTGTCCTCCACATGCCCCCTAACCCCTACCTACTCCATAACGAAGTGCATCTTAAGTAACTCACTGTGAGTCTCTTTGGCTGAAAGTGTCTACTCAGCGACTAAACAACAGTAGCATCAACCAGCAACAACCGGTACACCTTCTCTCCGTGTCTCTGTTCCCTGTTACCTTCCCTTCTTCCCGTCACCCCCCCGCCCCTAACCTCCGCCCCAGACGCTGTCCGCGGCGAGCCTGACCACGGCGCCACCGCCCGCTCAATTACCGCCGTGCTAATTAGCTTAGCATGAGGTCTGTCAGTCCCCCCCCCGGGGGCGCACTGGGGTCTGGGCTCATTAGCGCGCTATGCTTATTAGCGCCCTTCTAATTAGCGCCCTGCTAATTAGCGTGGTGGCACCGCTAGGCCGAGTGGTGCGCGTGGGGGTTTGGGAACAGGTGTATATCGGGCAGGTGCGGGGGGGGGGGGGGGGGACGTGTCATATTGGTGTGTCAGATCGCGGTCTCTTGCCTCCGGTGGCTAAGGGGGCGGAGGTGGGGGAGGAGGTGGGGGAGGAGGAGGGCTACCAAGGCGTAGAGGAGGAGTGAGGGGGAGGAGATGGCTGGGGGGAGGGGGGAGGGATGGAGATGAGGGGGAGGAAGGGGAGGCAGGGAATGAGAGGGAGGAGGATGGAGAAAGGGGGAGACACTGACGAGGAGGAGCTAGGAGGAAAGGGGAGACAAGGAGGGTGGGAGGGGATCACACAGCGGAACGATTTAAGACGGTAATAAAAAAAAAGATGGCAGGGATGAGGAGCGCAACGCGTGGGTGGGGACGGATAAGTTAGTGAAGAGGAGGAAGAGACAGGAGGAACCAGAGGGGACCGTGGGAGAGGGAGGAGGGAGCTCCAGAATGAGCCGAAAGGTGGTGATCGAAAGAGAGGAGAGGTAGAGGAAGGGAAAGAGAAGGAGGAGGAAGAGGAGGAAGACAGAGGAAAGAGGAGGAGGAGGAGGAGGAAGATAGAGGAAAGAAGAGGAGGAGGAGGAAGACAGAGGAAAGAAGCGGAGGAGGAGGAGGAGGAGGAGGAAGACAGAGGAAAGAAGAGGAGGAGGAGGAGGAGGAAGACAGAGGAAAGAAGAGGAGGAGGAGGAGGAGGAGGAGGAGGAGGAAGACTGAGGAAATGAGAGGAGAGGAGGAGGAGTAGGGTGTGAGGGCTGGTGAAAGAGGGGGTTTGGGGCAGAGTGGTGCAAGGTTATAAATGACTGAAATGGATGGGAATGTGGAACAGTGGCCGGCGCAGCCCAAACGCTGGGTGATAAAACGGTGGAGCCGCAGCAGAACAGAGATAAAAAAATCGATTAAGAATCAAACAGATGGCGGGCAGCGTAATGGAACAGAAGGATCGAATGCACAGATAGGAGCTGTTGTAAGCTGCATTGGTGAGCTGTAGTTAGCTTTAGCGGGAAGCTGTAAGGGTTTGCTGTATTGAGGCTATAGCGGTTAGATGTAGCAGTTAGCTGTAGCATTTAGCTGTATGGGTTAGCTGTAGTTAGCTGTAGGGATTAGATGTAGAGGTTAGCTGTAGCGGTTAGCCATAGCAATTACTTGTAGCAGTTAGCTGTAGCAGCTAGCTGTAGCGGCAGCTGTAGCGACAGCAATATACTTTGTAAGACAGAGCGTAACGTCTCGTTCAAGGGAAGACTACCGGAACAGAGTGGGCGGGTTGGTAAGCGTGTTTGTATGTTTGTTTGGGCCCCTGCGGTGAACCGCGGGCCCCCCGCGCTGAGAGTACGCTCTGAGTGATTAGCGACGCTGATTAGAGAATCGTCAACAAACAGGAGGGCGAATTATCGCACAAGACACAGATAATGTTTACATCTCTCCCTATTGTGACTAGTTGTACACCCTGCTGGGTCTGTACACCCTGGGTCTGTACACCCTGAGTCTCTACACCCTGAGTCTGTACACCCTGAGTCTGTACACCCTGAGTCCCTACACCCTGAGTCCCTACACCCTGAGTCCCTACACCCTGAGTCTGTACACCCTGAGTCTCTACACCCTGAGTCTCTCTACACCTTCTCTAGCCCCCTCAAGCTTTTCAAGTTTCCAGACAACTACAAACATACGCTTGTCGATGAATATATGTAAACACTTACGAATCAGAGCTTCATTGCAAAGTTCAATTCAACGATAAACAATAAAAACACAGTTGTATCCAACCACTGCAAAGGGAAGGTATGTATTCAACTGCAATGTTTCGAAATTATAAACAGACTTATATGTACAACGATAGATAGGTACGCTAGTGCTATGGGGTGTTTTTATTATTATTATGGGTTTTATGGTGTGTGTGTGTGTGTGTGTGTGTGTGTGTGTGTGTGTGTGTGTGTGTGTGTGTGTGTGTGTGTGTGTGTGTGTGTGTGTGTGTGTGTGTGTGTGTGTGTGTGTGTGTGTGTGTGTCGACATGTTATCTGTGCATTCTTTTTCAACTTTTATTGTTTTCCATTAGATCTTGTTTAACTCTTTACTCCCCGTGTCAGGGGTCAGGGGTCGATGAAACACCGCTGTGAGGAGGAAGCGTCTGACGCTAACATGTACATGTTGGAGGGGGGGCTATGACAGAGCAGCGCGTACCATTAGGGCTCAGTCCTGGTCGCAGCCACCCGGGTTTGATTCCTGCCCGTGAACCCCAGCTGCATGTCCTCCCGTCTATCTCCCATGCATTACCGTCCATCTCATTCCATCAGGAAGCGTAAAAATCCCAAAAGGACAGCGTCAGGGGAACAGAGCGAGTGGTGACGAGCAGCACGGGCTCAACGAGGAGGTCTGCCTAGAGCCGGTATGGATGAGGGATGGAGAGGGAGGGGGGGGGGGGGGGGGGGGGGGTTGGAGTGCTTGGGGAGGCGGCAGGTGGCCCGGGGGCGTCGCAGGACACCGTGATTACAGCAGATGTTGTCTAGAGATCTCCCAGACTCCCCCTGGGAGAGGGAGCACGGGGTCGAGACAGAGCTGTGTGTGGTTACATCCGTCTGTCTGTCTGTCATTCTGTCTGTGTATCTGTCTGTCTGTCTGTCTGTCTGTCAACCCGCTCCTTCTATCTGTGAAACGTTCCCACCAATGGTGTTTAATCACCCGGATTTTCTTTCCCTCTCTCTCATTCGTTTATATCCAGTCGCTTACGGCCATTGCCTCATCCGTCTCCCTCCTATCGATCTGTCTGTCAACCCTCATCCATCCCTCAGCCCCTAGCTATACGCTATATACACTATGGCATAGTGATGTCATCCCCGTTGACATCATCATCAATATTTCCAGTCATTCGTCTCCCATCCACCATCCACTCATTCATCTATCCATCGTTTATCCCTTCATCCATTCGTTATGAAATATCCACAACGTTTACATCATAAGCCATCCATTACATTCAGAGAAGCTTTATTGGCTGGGAAATTAGAGTCCTTGCCGAAGCAGTTTAAAAAGTTAGGAAAGGAAAGTTAACAAAGTACTGAAAAAAATAACTGAAAGAAAATAAGTCCAATATTATAAGGAAATTATTGTTAGGATAGTAGTGTGTGGAGTTCTCGATCTTTGATCCATCCCCCCATCAATCTTTCATCTGTCTATCCATCTATCACTCAGCCTTCTCCTGATTGATTGATTTATCGATTGATCGATCTAGCTCACTGTCACTCTATATGTCTATCTATCTGTCTATCTATATGTCTATCCAGATCTCTGGCTGATTTGAGGCAACCACTCTGTAATGAGGTCTCTCTCTCTCTCTCTCTCTCTCTCTCTCTCTCTCTCTCTCTCTCTCTCTCTCTCTCTCTCTCTCTCTCTCTCTCTCTCTCTCTCTCTCTCTCTCTCTCTCTCTCTCTCTCTCTCTCTCTCTCTCTCTCTCTCTCTCTCTCTCTCTCTCTCTCTCTCTCTCTCTCTCTCTCTCTCAAAATGTCATATTTTTTACAATGCAAAAGGAAGTGCTCCTCTGTCTCAACCTTCTCTGCCTTTCTGTGTCTGCCTGTTTTAAACTGCAAGATAGTGGTCACTGAGCCTGTACTTGGTCAGGATTTGTCTCAGCTTCACATCTCTGACAGAGAGGAGATAGTCTGCCAATTCCTAATTTCTGTTTAGGATCAGATAGGAATTCATTATACTTTGGTTTGAGGTTTGGTTTGTCCAATGTTCTAAATAGTCTTCTTTTGCTTGATTAATTATTTTGTTGACTCTAATTGGTGTTTGGGAAGCAGTGCTGGACTGAGCTTGATGTGTGTTAGTTAGCTTAAGGACCAGCTGGCACAGGGGACTCTTGTCAGGGTTCAGTTCCTGGGTTTCTTGTGCTTCAAAATGAAGCACAAATTCTGCCCTACATGTGTTGGTTGGTGTTTTTGTTTGGACTTTCAATATGGATCGGCAGAATTCCACATGTAGGGCCTCTATGAGTGGACCCCAGATCTCACTTCCGTACAACGGGATAGGCTGTATTATACTGTCAAATAATTTGCACCAGATTGAGATCGGTATGTTTATGTTGTAAAAATTTGATTTTATTGCGTGAAGGGATCTACGGGCTTTTTCTTTGAGTGCATTCACTGCCATGCTGAAACTTCCAGATGCAGTAATATCCAGACCAAGGTAGGTATGTTTCATTGTGTGCTCTAGGACGGTGCTCCCGAGAGTGAACATGTATTTGTTTTCCTGACATCACGAGCATACCTCTCTCTCTGTTGTTCTCTCTCCGTTTTCCTCCTCTCTCTCTCTTTCTCTCTCTCTCTCTCCCTCTCCCTCTCCCTCTCCCTGTCCCTGTCCCTCTCCTCCTAAAAGCCCCCGGTGGGTAATGTAAGCAGGGTGTAGGAGTGCTGTTCAGCCACAGTGGGGGAACCCTCTTTACAGAGAGCAGGGTTACTCAGCATGCAGATGAGGCACCTGTGAATGTTATGGTGGGAGTTCTGTGGGCCGGCCGGTGCTCTGCTAAGCCCCGAGATGGGGCCCTGTACGTGGGCCGCTGGGGACGGGAGGAGAGGGGCTCCTACCAGAGAGGGAGAGGGGGAGGGAAAGGGGGAGGGAGAGAGAGAGAGAGAGAGGGAGGGGGAGGGGGAGAGAGGGAGGGGGAGGGGGAGGGAGGGAGGGAGAGAGAGAGAGAGAGAGAGAGAGAGAGAGAGGAGAGAGAGAGAGAGAGGTGAATCGGATGAGGGAGAGGGCGATAGAAAGACAGAAAGGGATTGAGGGGGGGTATACAGAAATAGGCAAAGGCAAGGGGGGGGTCGAAGACAGAAATAGACAGGAGGGGGGGGGGGGGCTGGTGAAAGACAGAAAGCAAGGGTGACGGAGGGATAGAGGGGGGAGTAGACAGAGCGATGGGAAGGACCCGCAGGACTGTGTGATGCAGATTTCAAAACGGTGGTTCTCCGTATCAGAGGAGCGATGTCAAAACATTTTGGTGAGATCACACACACAGACCAACTGCGGGTCCTGGGATGAGAGAGAGGAGCGGGAACCCGGGTCAGGACGCGACGCGGCCACTTTAGCTCCTCCTCCTTTTTTCCTCCGATGCCTCCCGCTGGATCTCCACTTCTTACGTCTCTCTCTCTCTCTCTCTCTCTCTCTCTCTCTCTCTCTCTCTCTCTCTCTCTCTCTCTCTCTCTCTCTCTCTCTCTCTCTCTGAGTTAATGCTCTGCAGGCGAGCTGACCTCAGAGTTTGAATGGGTAGCCAAGGTTAGAATGCCAAATGGGGAGTCATCCACTCGACTGAAGCCTGATGTCTCTCTACCATCCTCTCTTTCTCACTTTCCTGAAGCCTGCAGTCTCTCTGCCATCCCCTCTCTGTCTCTCCTGGAGCCTGATGTTATTCTAACCCTCCTCTCTATCTCTCTCCCGCACCCCTGAAGCCTTATGTCTCCCTAACCATCCTCTCTCTGCTGTATTCTGTCACTAGGATCTACTGTCGGACTCTGTGGCTCTCTTTTTTCAGTTTTTCAAGCTCTCCCCCTCTCCCACTAACTGCAGCGGCGTGTGGCTTGCTGAGCCTGTTGCACCTCTTCAGTACTATTTAGTCGTTCAACTTTGAACGCTTTTATCTGAAGTGACACACAGTGAATTTCAGCTCACCGGCTTGACTATCCGGTGGCCCACTATTGACCCAACGTTTAGTCGCTGCCTGCCACCTCTGTCCTCCCTCTACTGATGCATGTGTATAAGGTCTTAAGTCCACCATCTTTAATATTAGTACAATATTGTTGGCGTCAGATTATTGCAGAGCCGGTTGTTGTTCTTACAAAATGGCTGCCGCCATTCCTATCACAGGCTGGGTGAAACACACGAGGGCTAAGCTATGGGGACCTCGGTTGTTCCTGCATCCAGCATTAAAGATAAAGCCTAGATCATGTCATGCCAATGCTGTGTATGTAGGAAGTTGAATTGGAAACAATGATTGCGTTTTGTGTCATTTGTTTTCTTTCCATTCTCCTCCCCTCTAGGGTAGACACACACACACGCACACGCACACGCACACGCACACAGACACACACAAACAAACACACTCTCAACCAGAAGCCTGTCTATACATAGATAGGGGCACACACACTAAGCCATGATTTTGTGTGTGTGTGTGTGTGTGTGGGAGATGATGGTGTTATGTGCGACAGGGTTTTATCCTGGACCACAAGATCATCTGCAATTTATCTTCAGACACCAGCCACCACTTACACATTGAATTGAGACGAAAAGAAAACACACACACACACAAACACACAGACACGCACGCACACTCACGCGCAAGTCATTTGCTCAGACCAGTAAAATGCCCATACTTATATTAGACACCCAGCCCAAGCCACACCCGGACGTGGTGTGTGTGTGTGTGTGTGTGTGTGTGTGTGTGTGTGTGTGTGTGTGTGTGTGTGTGTGTGTGTGTGTGTGTGTGTGTGTGTGTGTGTGTGTGTGTGTGTGTGTGTGTGTGTGTGTGTGTCTGTGACCCCAATCATTGTTTCCACTTCAACTTCATACATGCACAGCATCGGTATGACACGATCTAGGCCTTATCTTTAATGCTGAATGCAGGAACAGACGAAGGTCCCAATAGCTTAGCCCTGTGTGTTTCTCCCAGCCTGTGTGTGTGCACGTGTTTGTGTGTGCACAGGAGCAGCACACGCTTGGGGTCCTCTACGTGTAATCCCAGCCGTGGGTCTCTGCAGCGATGGAAAATTCAATTTAGTTTGAGATTCTCTGGGACCTCTGCGGTCCTCCTCCACGCTGTCTTCATACTTCTGTCTGGATTCAGATCAGCCATCACTCTCTCTCTACCTCGCCTCCTCTCCTTCTCCATGTCTCTCTCCCTCTCTTCCATTTACGACATTTATATTTATGATCTCTCTCTCTATCTTTCTCTCATTCTGTTTCTCTGTCTCTCTGTCCCTCTCTCTCTCTCTCTCTCTCTCTCTCTCTCTCTCTCTCTCTCTCTCTCTCTCTCTCTCTCTCTCTCTCTCTCTCTCTCTCTCTCCCTCTCTCTCTCTCCCATGTGTCCGCCTCAGACTGTAAGTGAGTGCTCCAAGCTACCAAGCTGATCTTCTACTGTGAGGTCATCAGAAAGCCGCCTTGTAGAAACGTTGCCTCTGACTCTCGCCGTGTCTGTCTCCTCCATCTGTCCTCCAATAGACGCTTCGTTCAAATCTCACTGGCAGCGACGTGGTACACCCCACCGGAAAATATATGATTTAGTTACCGCGACGGCACCCGAAAAAAGAACAGCCCTCTGACCGGTTACCACGGGAACACAATTCTGGTTCGATCTCGCATCTCATTGGTTAGAATGGAACAGCCGTCACAATGGTTACCATGACAACTCACTTGTCATTGGCGACCACCGGGACACCCTTCTCTAATTGGCGACGGTGTGGGCACTCTTTGTGGTTGGTTTAGAGTTTCGTAACTGATTTCGTAGTCCGATGTCACTCCCTGCTGCAAGTCGTGGGAGTGGAGTGCCATAGGTTCCAACAGCGAACCACTCTCCTTTACACTCCTGGTTTCTGGGGACTTCGTCCAGAGCCCAAAGTCACCTCGCTGTCTTTGAGATGAAGGACATGGGGCTGTCTGAAGAGGGGGATAAAGAGTGGTGAACAACTGGGCGGGAGGAGGAGGAAGGAGTGAGCGAGGAGAGTGCGTGATGAAGCAGGACGAGGCAGACGAAGATGTAGCTGTTGGGACAGATGTTGGGTGTGGAAATGTGTGTGCAGATGCAGGTCAACATCTGTTTCTCAGATGGGGTGGGTGTGTGTGTGTGTGTGTGTGTGTGTGTGTGTGTGTGTGTGTGTGTGTGTGTGTGTGTGTGTGTGTGTGTGTGTGTGTGTGTGTGTGTGTGTGTGTGTGTGTGTGTGTGTGTGCGCGTGTGTGAGAAGAATATGTTCTGTCAGTGTATATCCAACCAAACATGTTGTTTTGTCTCAATATTGAATTCTCACCCTGCTTCTCTGCGGTCTACGTCTCTCTGTCTCTCTCTCTACTCCCTGCCTTTCTGTCACTTCCTCGACCGCCCACATATTTTAACTAGCTCCACGCAGCCGTGTGCAGTGGGCCGGGAGGCTTGCCTCCACTGCAGGGAAAAACAGAACTCTGATCGAATACACCTCCTAGAGTTCCAATGGTAGAACTGTTAATGGTGTATTAGAGCTCTTAATGTGCTAATAGAGTTGTTATTGTTCCAAAGGTAGAACTCCTGATGTTATAATATAACTCTTAATGTTCTAATAGTAGACCTTGTTATGTACTAATGGTGATCCTAATGTTTTAATGGAACTCTTAATGTCGTAGAAGAACTCCCATTGCTTTAGCAGCTATTAGAATGAATATAGCATGAGGGGTAAATGGACTGCATTACCACATTGAGGCTACTCACACAGCTTTGAATTGAACGCCGGGCAATCACGCAAACACTCGCTATACTCACACACAGGCAGGTACCTATATACAAACACACAATCTCACACTTTCAGACACACAAACGCTCTTTACACGGACACACACACACACACACACACACACACACACACACACACACACACACACACACACACACACACACACACACACACACACACACACACACACACACACACACACACACACACTGTGCAGTAATGGAATGTGTTTTTCTCATTATGACCCAATCATCCGAGGCAATTACACGACTCAAAAACCTAATGGAGGTAAAATGGTAGAGGGAGGTAGAGATCGAGGTGGCAAGAGAGATGGTGTCTCAGTGGATCCTAATAGATAAAAAAGGGTGGAGAGAGGCAGGGACCGACTGGACTGGCCATCGGGCCCAGCGGCAGGCTTTTTGGGCCGACAACACAACTTTATTTTTGGAAGTGGATAAATGGTAGAGAGTGGTCGAGAGAGCCATAGTGCAACCTATTCAAGGGTTAATGGTGGAGATTGCAGAGAATGGCAGATGGGGCTAGATGATGGAGTGAAGAAAACGAAAAAGCAATAATAAAGTTTATCAGTCCATGTGTGTGGCTTGTGCATACAGTTTCCTATTGGAGAGAGAGAGAGTGTGTTGCAGAGTTTAGCATTGTGCAGTATTGAACTACTCAGTGGAGTCTGTCGACCTTTGGAGATACACTGATCAATACTCAGAGAATGACAAGTAACACCCCCCGGTGAAAGGAACATCTCCAATCTTAACTCTGCACTACACTCTGCAGTACACACACAAGAACACACACGCATGCATTCACGCAGGCATGCGAGCAAGTACACACACACACTCATTCACTCACTCACTCACTCACTCACTCACTCACTCACTCACTCACTCACTCACTCACTCACTCACATACTGATATAAACAAAAGCACATACACAGAGACACATTCACGGTAGTAAACGTGCCTCAAACATGTTATATTCCTCGGTCCTCTTCCTCCTTGAACTGTGTTTCCATCTGCTCAATCTACACGCAGTAAATGTCATATTTCCCCCTTTGAGGAATCCCCTGAAACGTATTCCGTCAAAACGACCTATTCGATGATTGACGGCTTGTCTAACGGGCTGATTGTTTCAGCGTTACCATGTACTGTACGTTTATATATAATGAGCAAACTGCTTGTGGAAGTCACCGATTAGCTCCCTTAGTTCGTAGCACGCTACGCTCCCCTGTCACACTCCGTCCTGGGAACGGGTTCGGTTATAAAGGTCCACTATACTTAGTGTTTATACGCTCCGTGTTTTCGGTTAATTCCCGACACCACGATGAAGCGGGCCCACTGCGTCTGTTCACCCGACACATCGCCTCTGCGTCATAAAGACAGACGGATGTCACTGAACGAGGGACTCTCGCGCACTCAAGGAGGACCGCGCTGCGACGGGAATCCCCTGTAACAACACGCAATGAACACTTTCACCGGAGCGAGAGATCCGCGTGCTCGGACTGAGCTGTGTGTCTGACCGGTGGGACGGGGACGGGGGACGGGGGACGGAGGGGCGGGTCTCTCTGAGGGCGTTGGATGGTTATGTCCGGCGTTGTGGAGGACTTCATAGGCGTTGTAGCCGTGAGTTCGTTTATCGATCCCTCCGCTGGTCGGCATCGTTGACTAAGTGTCTGCTGATTGAAATACTGTATTATGACTATGGATCTCTATACATCTGTATAGGCACATGTATCTAGAAATGTTATCTTTAAGAACAATGGATATAGAGGACATCAGAATCCAGAGTTATAATACTGCATACCAATATTTTCCTTGTTTTTTTGGGTGTGTGACGTGTGTTGTACTATTTATATCCTCCACGGTGGTGTTGGGTCTCTCAGGTCATAGATACGCTGTTCTTGCTGTTACCCGTACAGCGCCTCCCTCCCCCCTCCCTCCCTCCCTACTGCTTCTCTCTCTCTTTCTGTCTCGCTCTCTCCCTCTATCTGTCTTTCTGTCTCTCTTTCTATCGGTCTCTCTCTCTCTCTCTCTCTCTCTCTCTCTCTCTCTCTCTCTCTCTCTCTCTCTCTCTCTCTCTCTCTCTCTCTCTCTCTCTCTCTCTCTCTCTCTCTCTCTCTCTCTCTCTCTCTCTCTCTCTCTCTCTCTCTCTTTTCTAACCCGTCAGAATATGAGGAGTGAAATAAGAAAGGGGGCGGGTTCCCCCAGAGCCTGTTTTCCTCCACTCTGCTGTCCGTTAGACGAACAGCCGAGTGCACCAGTCACAGCTGGGCCTTCCTGTCCAACTTCAGAGAGAGTTCTGCTCTCACGTCAACTTTAGTTGACCTAACGCATCCTGTTTCGCGATGTTGATGTTTGTTGCTTTAAATTGGATTTTTATTAGTTACTAAAATAAGAATTTTATACTTCGTACCAAATATGCAAGTTGGCCTTTTTCTATTTGACGTCTTCTAGTGTAAATTAAAGTGTGTGCACGTTTTTTAAATTTAAATCCTATTAATTATGCGGAAGGTGATTTCCCTGGAGCCACTTTCAAAAGACACCCCGTCGCCATAGCAACCAGCCCACGGTAGCTGTGACCCATCAGAGCGTAACACCCCTACACCATCCCGGATTGGCTGGCCGTCCGTCCCCCTGAAGAATGACAAAGTCACTTAGAAATTCTTCTACGAACTCGCCATCAAAATGTCACGTCGCTTTGTGACCGCAATCGAGGCAAAGACACACTTATCTTTTAATTGAGTTATTTATCTCAAGAGTTATCGACAACACTTGTATCAAAGTGCCCCATTTTCTCTAAGCAATTTCAGAGCACGGCATATTTTTAGATAAGATATAGATAAACTTTATTGATCCTAGATGGGGATTTTGGGATTATGGGCTGACGCATAAACTCAGGTAAAACTATAAAAACGATTTGCTTCAAAAAGTATTCCCATCTCGTGTCGTTGTATCTGATTTAAACTGTTGTGAATCAGAGCGGTTATCTGAATCTGTTCTCTAGCGTGCTCCGAGATGCCGGTGGATCATGTTCGCTAGCTGAGCGTTATATGAATGGTCTGTAAAACACTTATTGATTCAATTTGGCTTATTTCTATAGTAAACACTGGAGGGCTGTCTTTCTTGTCTACAGTAAATGGCCACTTCCCATTAGGCTAATCACTACATGTACTAATTTCCTGCAAATGTTCTACACAACTTGATTAATACGCACCTTTCAAACACAACATATTCATCGTGACAGACAGGAAACCTAAGCGTCAGGTTGGGCTAATGAGCACGTGCTCATTAGCCCACGAGCGAATAATCTCTTCAAACACCAAAACCTGGATCTGGGGGAGCTGTGTGTTTGTATTACGATGATGATGTTCTGCTTTCAGAGTTGTGTGTGTGTGTGTGTGTGTGTGTGTGTGTGTGTGTGTGTGTGTGTGTGTGTGTGTGTGTGTGTGTGTGTGTGTGTGTGTGTGTGTGTGTGTGTGTGTGTGTGTGTGTGTGTGTGTGTGTGTTTCTGTGTGTGTGTGTGTGTTTCTGTGTGTGTGCGTGTGCTGTGAAATATTTACTTGTTAGCCTGTCTCTTCATCTCATCAGACACAACGTTAAAAGGGTTTTGACTTGTTTTCAAAGGATTTCGACTTGTTTTCAAAGGGCTACGTGTGTGTGTGTGTTTGTGTGAATTTATGCAATAGAGTGTGTGTGTGTGTGAGTCTTTGGGTGCCTTTATGCGTTTGCGTGTGTGTGTGGAGGCGTGGTCGTGTGCGTGTTGTGCGTGTGTCTCTTGAGTGCTCTGCGGCGTGTCACTCCATCTTCAATGGTTCCTCCGTGTAAACAAAAACCTTCAAGTAGAGCAGTGTTTTCGGGGCGGTGCCCTTGGTCGCCCCGGCCTTCTCTCTCTCTCTCTCTCTCTCTCTCTCTCTCTCTCTCTCTCTCTCTCTGTCTCTCTCTCTCTCTCTCTCTCCCTCTCCCTCTCCCTCTCCCTCGCCCTCGCCCTCGCCCTCGCCCTCGCCCTCGCTCTCGCTCTCGCTCTCTCCCTCCCCCTCTCCCTCTCCCTCTCCCTCCCTCTCCCCCTCTCTCTCTCTCTGCCGTGTCAGTCTCTCGGGCGGCAGGGATGGAGACGCATTGCAGAGCCCTCCGCCGCGTCCCAGGCACACAACCTTCTGCCACAGATTGTGTGTTTGTGTTGTTGTGTAGACCCCCCCTCACCTTGTTGTTCTCCCCTCTCCAGCCCTACCCCCCTGAAACTGAGAAGGAGCGGCAGGAGATCAAGAGGTAGTGCAGGGTTTTAAGTCGCGTCTGCTAAATGCCATAAATGATAATAATAAATAATAATAGGACTGCAGGTGATGTGAGTGTTACTCCAGGCAGGTCTCCAAGTTTTCCCGCTGTTGATACTAATTGATATTTGACCCACTCCGATACAAACCCATTATAAAGTTCAGCATGCAACCCATGTGAATACCCAGCCTGCAATTTGAAAATGCACACATAGAAGCCAGCAGACGATGATGTGTCTGCTCTTTGTTCTTAAGAAGCTTTGGATGTGGCAGAGCTTGGGAAGCTGTTGCGGTGGTCTCCATTTGGATCTTATTCTCAGAATGAAGAAGTGTCCACTAAGTGACTGAATGCAGACTTATTAGGTAGAGGGAGCATCTCTCCTGGAACTGCTTGACATGCAGGGAACCATCTATCTACGTATCAGTATGAGTTAGAGGGAGCCCAAGTATGGAAGTAAATCTGTGCCATCGGGTTTTGAAAATAAAAACACATTGAATTATAAGCACTGAATATTTATGCATTGAAATAACCAATCTGAATTTTTTGCCTCTGAATTTAACTCTTTACATTTTCAATATATCATATTCACCTTTATTTTTCAATGTTAAAAAATTCAACGTTAAATAATTCAACGTTAAAATATTCAACTCAAATATTTTCAACTTCCAAAAATTCAGTCCGCCAAAGTCACCATCAAAATTCAATGTACGAAATTCAGTGTTAACATCCGGGGATCCAAGAAAGAGCAATCGATCCTAGATGCTAGATCGCGGTCAAACGAGTTGTCGCGTCATTCTCGTTAGATACCTGACTCTCACGCGGGAAGGCAAAGCAGATTTAGCCATGTCCAACGGCAACCGCAGCAGTAATGGTACGGGGCTCCGTACCATTACTGCTGCGGTACTGCGAGACATCGCAAACCAACTTCCGGGTCAGAGGAAAAAACTAACAACCACAACGATGGAGTTTGGGGGTTTTATCAATGTTTATTTTGAGTTTGGCCTCAAATATTCGGACATCAAATCAATACTTGCCAGTAGGCACGCCTTCCACATAAGTGAGAGACATCTGAAGAGGATACTGCGAGATAGGGGACACTCGCCGCAAGGCGTACTCTGACCTGTCGGTCCTGGTGGATTTTATTAGCGACCAACTGCAGTACTCTGGACAGCTTCACGGGTACCGATGGATGTACGCTAAATGCAGGGAGCATGGACTGCGTGTGAGGAAAGAGGATGTGCGGTTGTTGTTGAAAGAGCTCGATCCCAGAGGAGTGTCACGAAGGGCGAGACGTCTCAGACGACGAAACAAACTACTAGTGTAGATAATAATAGTGTACATAATATACAACTAGTATTACTTTTCATACCCTGACATGTTTTGATTGTTAATGTTCCTGCAGTCTTCTTCTAAATGTCACATGATGTTGCTGTGGTGTCAAGACAGCTGATTTTATACAGGTTTCAGGTCATCCTACTTGAACCGGCAGGACGACCGCACCCCCTGCTGTATACAATCAGCTGTCTTGACACCACAGCAACATAATGTGACATTAAGAAGACTGCAGGAACTTTTCATGGTATGAAAAGTAATACTAGTCTGATTACAAGAATAATTAAGTAAATTGTGATCTGATCATTAAGTTTTTCATCTAGCTAATGTGGCCAGTGAAAAATATGGACTAAAAATATCAGGAAACAGCACCAAACTTGTTTGTCAATTTTTTGTTTATTCAGAGTTCCACATACGGGATAGCAATATAGTTACAGTAATAAAAAATCTTCCATTCTCAACAAAAACATGAATAGCGTGTGTTCTCTCAGTATTTGAAACCACAGGTTGTAAATGCACAGATAATTTCAAAATGCTTTTCTGTCGGTAACATGTCAATATTTGTACTGATTGGCCATCAGAAGTTCAGAGTTCGATAGATACATACATTTTTTTGATCCCATCATTTGAAATCCAATGATATTCTATCATGAAAGACTCAGAATAAGTATTCACATTTAGGCCCCGTCCACACGAAGCCGATTTCATGGCGAAACCGCAAAGGTCTTGTACGGTTCGGCCTTCCGTCCACACGAAGCCGGCGAATCCGCTGACCGAAACCGCAAACTTCTGAAACCACCCTCGGAGGTGGTTTCAAATCTACCCGGTTTCGTTTTGGATTCATGTGGACGCCTGAAACCGACTGAAACCGTAAACCATGACGTCATCGCCCCATCCCTCGACCCTCTAGCCAATGACTGGTAAGCCCGCGGAGTCTCAGAACTCACAACAACAAGGATTTCTGTAGCAGAAGCAGCGCCCCTTATGGGCCAGGCATGTGTACTACAGCGTTTCTACAGATCTACCCGGTTTCGCTTGGCTTCGTCTTTACGGAGATACTGCGAAACCGGATAGATCGAAACCGTAACGGTTTCGCCTGTTTCGGCTTCGTGTGGACGGGGCCTTAGTTACTGAAGCCAGTTACCTTTTTTGTTGAATACAATTCTAACTGAAAAAAGTGATACATTTGTCAAAGTAAAGTTCTGAAATTGATACACATTTGATTTACTTTTTACAGGCTTTGTCTATAAAGCCCCCCCCTCATTTCTGTGTTTCTAAACTATCGTTTAAAGGAATATAACATTTGCCAAAAGCTAGAGATGTTGAGCTATGACTTTAAAGGAAACTTATAAAGGAAAAGGACAGCAAGGTGAATTACTTATGTGACCAAAGAATCCTGCCACTTCGAAGCTCAACACAAAACACAACTAAATACGTCTGACCTACACACATGCCCTGATGGCCTCTCTGAGGTGCATGTACAAATTCACTGCCTGATATGGATCTGTTGCTAGAGTGAGATTGGACTCAGCCATAAAGAGGTTGCATAGTTCATATAGATCTGGATCACACGGTTTGGTCTGGCGAAAGATACATTCATTTTTGCACAGTTGAAAATCATAAGCTTCAATTGGGGAAAGGAAGTCTCTTGTCCCATAGAGTTCGGGGGACGTAAGCGCCGCGGAACGGCTGCGCCGCGGTCACCGCTGATCGCTGCCAGCCTGCAACTCTAATCGCGTGATTAGAGTTGCAGTCCCCGCTGGGGACGTTAAGGTTTTTCGATGGCCTGATGGTGTGTGTGTTCCAGGCCTGTCCAGTGTCATCCAACTCATCCTGTTAAAAGCAAGAACATAAAAACAGTAAATACATTAAGGAAGAACTATAAATGCATATCCAGGGCTGTTTGCTTATTTTTTTTAAGTGGTAGCACTGGTGCCAGCAAGCACAAAAATTCAGTAGCATAAAAATAAATTTTGTAGCACAGTGTGAACTTGCATAACCATAACCCTTGCATTTCACTCTAATTACCTTTGAGCATGTCATCTTGGTCCATTGGCCCATAGAACAATAATATTAATATCTATATCTGTATATTGTTTATCTATACACATAATTATCATAATAATGATAAACATTTTTAGAACATTTCCTTTTAATTAAAACCAAACTTTATATATTGAACACAGCCCATTCAATTAATTAGTATACATATCTCTACAATCTAGGATAAATTAAATAGGTTGTTGTGAATGTTTTTGGAGTTTTTCTTCCATGGCTTATTAAAAAATGTGTCTATATAGGCTACTGTTGACTGCTCTCAGCTCTCTGCAGCTGAAGGACAAGATGTGTCCAGCCAAAGTGGCGGGTGGACTCAATAACTTAAGACTACTTTTCCCAGTTTGGCGAGTGTTAATTTTGAGCCCTCTAAGCAGTGTTGTGCATCACTTATGGAAGTAAATCTGTGCCATCGGATTTTGAAAATAAAAACCCATTGAATTCTAAGCACTGAATATTTATGCATTGAAATAACGTAACTCAAAATAAAATGTTTGTATCATTGGATATTTTGAATAATTATTAGCTATTGCATATATAAACCCACACATGCATAATCCCATTCACAAATATATACATGTTTTAACAATACTTGCTACACTTTTGTAGTTGATGTTATTTATTTAGTTTAATTGATTATTTATGTTTTTTCTTGAAGTGCTATTTTTTTTTACATTACATACATTGCACATACTGCACCCCTGAAATCTTCAATATATACGTTATAAAACAATGTACATGGGGTGAGTAGTGGTGTAAAATAACGTGATTCTGCAGTGGGAGCATTATTTGATAGAGCCAATTGGTCTATCCACATACTGTGCAACGTGCGATGGTACAGTAGGTCAGGGTTAGCATGAAGGAGGCAACATGCGAGATTCTCCTCACGGTACTTTTAGTATACTATAGCTTTTGACCATACCACGCCAGGTCTCCAGGGCACTATATATATTTAACACACAGGTGGAAAGTCCGGGATTCCTGCCTACAACAAATCAGTAACTAAATATCTCATATTAAAAAGGGAGACTTCGATCGTATACTGCTGTTTATTCTAGCCGAGCGAAAGAGCACGCACTTCTTCACTCCACGTTATCTCGTATATCCAAACAAAAGAGGGAGGCGCTACATATTATAAACCTGACTGTTACTGTACCCCTGAAATTTTCAATAAAGACGTTATAAACCAGCATCAAAATATGCCCGTTGACTTGCGCTAGCCTAGCTAGCCTAGTCTCCAATGATAAAGAACACCAAGGCTAACTTGGGAATCAGGCCCTATGTCCAAAATTCCGAACTACCCCGTCCGTTAGTATTGTCCATTGCTGAATCTTACAGAAACAACCCATACGAATGGCATATATATATAAGAAAATGTACTCACCGAAGCACTATTACTGCTGCTGTTGCCGTTGGACATGGCTAAATCTGTTTTGCCTTCCCGCGTGAGAGAGTCAGGTATCCAACGACGTGCACACTCGTTTGACCACGATCTAGCATCTAGGATCGATTGCTCATTCTTGGATACCCGGATGTTAACACTGAATTTCGTACACTGAATTTTGATGGTGACTTTGGCGGACTGAATTTTTGGACGTTGAAAATATTTGAGTTGAATATTTTAACGTTGAATATTTTAACGTTGAATTTTTTAACATTGAAAAATAAAGGTGAATATGATATATTGAAAATGTAAAGAGTTAAATTCAGAGGCAAAAAATTCAGATAGGTTATTTCAATGCATAAATATTCAGTGCTTATAATTCAATGTGTTTTTATTTTCAAAACCCGATGGCACAGATTTACTTCCATACCCAAGCTGGCGTTTTATGTCCCAGAAGAACAAGTGACTGCAGGGCAGATGGAAGTACATCGTATTGATCAGAGTCAAATAGGAATTTCTATCAAGGAAAACATGAACGAGTGAATAGCCAGGTGTCATTTGAGACATGGAGGAGAATGCTTGACTTGGGTTAAAGATGACGCACAGAGGAAATGGTGGATGCGCACGCACACACGTGCACACACACCTGTTTGTGTGTGACTTCCAAGCTTCCACGATATCTGAGTGGGGTTCAACTTGAAGTTTAACGCATAAATCCTGTCTTTAACCTCACACACACACACACACACACACACACACACACACACACACACACACACACACACACACACACACACACACACACACACACACACACACACACACACACACACACACACACACACACACACACACACACACACACACACACACACACACACAGAGAGAGAGAGAGGAAAGCAGTGCCCTGTGCAGTTCTTATAAGATCTATGTAAGGCCGGTTGATCCCTGTATACCCTCAGCTTACACACACACTTTCGGGCGGATTAGCAAGGCTTCCTCAGTGTGTGTGTGTCCCTCTGTATACCCTCCTTTATTGAATGGATGGATAGAGGAATGGAAAGACGGAGTGCTATACACACATCTGTGAATAACGGGAGAGACTTATTGATATTTGGAGTGAGGGAGGGAGAGAGAGAGAGATGGAATTTGGGAGAGTTATGGATTGGTAGGGGTAGAGAAAGGGTGTGTGTGTGTGTGTGTGTGTGTGTGTGTGTGTGTGTGTGTGTGTGTGTGTGTGTGTGTGTGTGTGTGTGTGTGTGTGTGTGTGTGTGTGTGTGTGTGTGTGTGTGTGTGTGTGTGTGTGTGTGTTAGAGTTGGACAGAAAGAGTGTGAACTAGAGAAAGACACCTATTGAGAGGGAGAGGTAGAGAGGGAGCGAGACACGGAGAAAAGCGCGTTTGGAGGAATGAGGAGTGAGAAATAGATAGTGTGAGGACGAGGGAGAGAGTGTGTGAAGGGGGAGGGAGAGGGAGAGAGAGGGAGGGAGAGGGAGAGACATGGCCGCTGAGGGACAGAGAGAGATGGAGAAAAAGAGCAGTGGGGAGATGTCCATGGAATTGAATAAAATGACAGAAAACATCAGAGAGAGAGGGTGGACAGCCAGGGGGGAAACCGAGAGGGGGGAGGGGGGGAGGGAGGGAGGGAGGGAGGGGAGGGGGAGACGCACGCAGACATGACTGGTCTTCGTAGAGGGCAGTCTGTCAAGGTGCTCTCTGCCCGCGAGTGCTCTCTCTCTCTCTCTCTCTCCCTGTCTCTCTCTCTCTCTCTCTCTCTCTCTCTCTCTCCCTGTCTCTCTCTCTCTCTCTCTCTCTCTCTCTCTCTCTCTCTCTCTCTCTCTCTCTCTCTCTCTCTCTCTCTCTCTCACCCTGTCTTGTCTCTGTCTCTCTCTCTCTGTGTCTCTCTCTCTCTCTCTCTCTCTCTCTCTCTCTCTCTCTCTCTCTCTCTCTCTCTCACCCCCTTCCTCCCCTCCTCTCATCAGCTTGAGGTTGAGAGGAAGAAGTGACAGGAGGAAGAGGAGAAGGAGAAGAAAGGAAACCAGGGGGAAAGTGACACATCTCTCTCTAGAGCCATCCAATATTGCTTATATGAGGTTGTCCCCAGCTAGCTACAATCGGTATTAATAAGTAGTGAAGAGCTCGCTACAATAACCAATAGTGTTAGACCAACAGGGGTGAAATATGAAGTAAACAGTAATGGCGTGATAGGGCTTCTAACACTACTGGTATGGAATCTATTCCGTAGACGACAGAAAATGAATTGCCAAGAAACCACTCAATTTGGAACAAAGACAGCGTTTTGACAGTTTGAATTAAACTCAGAGAAGCAGATGACAGGGCCCCCGAGAAAACCCTCTAAACCGCTGAATGCATCGTTTTTTTTTTTATCATTATTTCTCCTCAATGACGTTTTAGCTTCCCACCGGCTCGTGTGACACCCAAATGTCCTCTTGGGATTAATGAAGTTCACCTTATCGTACAACAACAGCTCAATTCAATTCAGCTGTATGCGCACAGCCCGTCATCCCAGTTACAGACTCAAAGGGCTCTAGAAACAGTGTCTCCATAACACCCCCTTACCCCTAGCCCCCCAAAGAGACAATACTCCTTAAATGAACAGAGAAGAACTACTCTGAATGATTGCAGAGTGGGGATGATCCCTCTAGGGAGGGTCAGCGGCGTAATAGACAAACATATTAGGACGAGCAGACGTTTCAAAAAATCATTGAGAAACATTTAAAAGTAAGTATCCTCCGCGATGACGGGGGGCCTTGGGTGATGGGGTGGTGGCCCGTCAGCAAACTGGTGGCCATCATGGGTGCCAAGGCAACCAGGCACCGCAACACACTGAACCAGAGACGGAATGACGGTGAGACGGAGGACCAGCAACACGGAGGGCCACCTCTAATCCAGAGTCCGTCAGCGGCGGGGGAAGGCTGGCGCCCAGCCACCGGTGGGATTGGCTCTCACGAGGGCCGAGGGCTGAGGGCCGAGGGCCGAGGGCTTCCCCAGGCGGAATGAAGGATAAAGAGGCGGGTCTGAAGTTTGGATGTGAATCTCTCAGCAGGTCGGCTGCCCTGGTTACAGGTGGCGGACCGCCCCATTAATCAGCCGCTGGATGAGAGGAAGGATGAGGAGACGCTCTGTTTCCTGCTGACTCCTTTTTTAAAACTTTTTTTTTAAATTGAAGAAAGGGATGGGAAGAAGCCGGAGGGGTAGAGAGTACAATTAGGGAATAATGAATTCCTTCAGGGAAGGACGGAGCTTAATGTGTAATCGGCGATTATTGGGAGCCATTATAGGAAGGAGGAGAGGATAGCAATGTGCTGGAATGCTCTGGTTCTGGTCAGGAGCCAGCGGAGGCGTTCTTCACGAGCCAGAGCCCTTCCGTAATGGAGTTCGGTAAACAGAGCGTTGCATTAGTCGAGTCTAGACGATTTAAAATGCGTGGATGAACGTCCTTGCATCCGCTGCGGATAACGTCGGTCTGATTTACTTTTACGTTTGCGTTAAGGGCGTTTAGCATGAGGCGCTTCTTTCCAAAGCGGCTTACCATAAGTACATTTGTCAGAGATTTGACGCAACAATACATCGTTGTCTGTACAGTGAGGATGTTCATAGAAGTGCCAAACACACAATTGCTAGGTCAACCCATTCCTTGTATTCAAAATAGATGGCTAGGATTAGATACTAGACAATGCTAAGTACTGTTTTTTAAGTGCCAGGATGTGTAAACTTGCAATAAGTGCATAAGATGGGTGTTTTAGGAGATTAAGGGACGAGGGGGGTAAGGAGGGAGGATTATAGAATTGTTTCATGAAAGAATGTAGTTGTTGATATACTTTAGGGTCAAAGAGGACGCAGAGGAGATTTGGCACAGGAGACTTGGGTGATGGCAGAGCCCTCAAAACAAAGTGTGATGTCTTTAAATTGTGTTTGTCGGCGCTCAGAGCCAAGGATTATCAGCTCTGTTCTCCCTGTGTTAAGCTGAAAGTCGTTTTTTTTTGGACATCCATCTTGTTACTGCAGTCGGGGCAGGATTCAACCTTGTGGAGTAGGAGGCTCCACCGCTGACGGGATGAGCCCTTCCACGCAGTAGGAATACAGATTTGAGTGTCGTCCGCATAACCGTGAAAGTTAATTCCGTAGCCGCAAATGAAATCACCAACAGGCGGAAATGCCGACGGCAATCAGGAAAAAAAATGTGTTTCTTATGGATGCCTTTCACGATCCCGGTAGCGGTCGATGTGCTTTTGTGCAGTAAAACGTCCTTTACATTTTCTTTTAAATGGTACTATTCAGTCTGGTCAGCGCCTGAGGAGGCTCCGGATAAAGGGATTTGTTTTCCGGATTTACTATCAATCGTTAACCAAGGTTTATGTGTCGGCATTGAGGAAAAGAAAGCAGAACTCTTCCCTGGGGTTGGGTGTTCTCCCACCGGTGCCGATGGTTTATGGCGGGGTCATGGTGGCCAGAAGATTAAAGAGACACCGGAAAGGCCAAAGGTCGCAGGATTAATAGAAAATGCTGCCGTAGACGGCGGAACCTTCTCGCTCTATTTGATCTCCCCCATACCAACAGTCAATCTCAAACTGTTACCATCTATAGTTTATTGGCTGTATATACTATATATACTGTTTAATGGATTGAGGCTATTTTCGTACTGGCCACTTATTGTGAATTATAACATACTCCACACACATACTCAATATCGGAGAGAGAGGGAGAGGGAGAGAGAGAGAGAGAGAGAGAGAGATTATAGTTTATTCAAGAGATGATATTCCTTCCAATGTCTGAGGCCAAGCCCGGCCAGCCAATAACTCAAAAGTTGGAGGAAAAGGCATTAAAGCAAACATTAAATCTGCATGTCGGAAGCTTTTCATAGTGCGCCACTAGACTGCGATTTCGTCGCAGAGCTTCAACCTGACCAACATGTAAATGTTGGTCATTAGCAGGACTTGCCGGCCGTGTGTTGGCGAGCCGGGGAAGTGTGTTATGACATTACCGGTCGGGCTGGTGAGTACATCGTAGCCCAGTGGGTTCAATGGGTGCCTTCCACTCCACGTTCAGGGGCGGCGGAAAGCCGTAAAAGAGGTCCGAGGTTGTATACGCTTTTCAAACGTGGACGCACTCGGCGCTCACCGCTACAGTTGTGATGGGAAATGCGAAGTCGTCGAGGCAAACCAGTCTGAGATAAGGAAACACCAGGTCAAACACAAACTTAATAAGAGTGTTTTCCGTGAGTGATGGAGTGCGACTCACGTTAGCACTCCCGCAGCTAGTGCCCGAGAAGCTAAACCTCCATGGATCACGATAATGAGTTTTGTCTGTCATTCTTGGATTATGACTATTGTATTGAGCAATGAGGTGAAACCACAAACACACACTGTCCTGTGTGTGTTTGTGTCCCTCTCTCTCTCTCTCTTAGTTGTGTGATCTATATCCCCACACTTTGTCTCAATGTCTCTCTCTCTGCCTTACTCTCCCTCTCTCATCCTCTCTCTTCCCCACGTACTCTCCGTCTCTTTCTCTCCGTCTCCTGCTCTCTCGTTCATTCTCTCACTTTGTTAGACGTCACAACAGCCCTGCTGTGTGTGTGTGTGTGTGTGTGTGTGTGTGTGTGTGTGTGCGTGTGCGTGCGTGTGTGCACTTCTAATTGCGTTGAGTGTCAATGTGTGCATATGTCAGAGTGTGTGTGTTTGTACGTCAGTTGTTTGTTTGCATGTGACAGATTGTGTTTGACAGTGTGTTAAACAGGGTGGGCATGTGTGACAGTGGACATGGACTTGGCAGTATGTGTGTGTTACAGTTTACGTTACTGTGTTTGTGTGTGTGTGTGTGTATGTGTGAATATATACGTAATATTGTGTATGACAGTTTACGCGCCCATGCATATCATGATAGAAGAGATGATAGAAAGTGAGAAGAGTGAGAGAAAATATAAAAAGAAAGGAGAAACCTAGTAAGGGGGAGAGGGAGAGAATACAATTTGAGGAGAGAGAGAGAATATAGAAGGAGAGGAGAAAGAGAGCCTTGATTATTTTTTCGTGATGTTGTCCCCACAAGATGAAAGACCTTCACGGCTATCTTTTATTTCTGTGGAGAGAGAGAAGGACAGGCCATGCTTAATTATTATTATACCCTCCACTCGCGACATATATATTAAGTATGTATGAAGTGGAATTGAATTATATTACCAGATCACATCGTATTTAAACAGACAGATTTAGTTGACTCTTTCATTTAAAGTGTGAGCGTGTTCATTTTGAGGACTCAAACCCCGAACCCTCACAGGGTGCACGCCCTGCGGTACCCGTGTGCACAGAGCCCCTGACCCCGGCAGTGTTAATGCCTCGCTCTCCCCAGTGGAGCTCGCAAAGACAACAAACATTACATTATACGCACCCGCCGTAGAAGTTCAACAGACAGCCGACCAATCGGGGAGCGGGGATCGGCCCGAGGGCGGGAGTCGAGATGTGGGTTAAGATAAAGCAAAAGTTCCATTTTCCACACGGCTTGTTTCTGCGGCTAAGCCGACAGAAGGATTACACGTCTGGCGGCGGAAGCCTGGGGAGAAAGAGAGTGACAGTGTTTGCTCACCGCGTCCCCCTGAAGTACCTCACACAAACAAACAACCCTGATACCTCTCCCTAGCTGAAGGTCCCGCGATGCTCCTGGATGGATCAGCTGTCTCGATCACACCTCAGGGCAGAGGCCGCTGCTCCAGGTCTGCTCCATGGTTCAACTTGATCGCCTGCGGGTTGAGTAGCGTCGCACCTGCGGTCCTCTTCAACGATAAACGCAGCTCAAGTCCCTACGCAGCACATGGTCGTCAAGATGATGCTCCTCAAACACGTGGTTATGGCAAGGAGGAGGAGGAGGAGGAGGAGGAAGGAGAGAGGAGGAAGAGGAGGAGGTGGAGGAGGAAGAGGAGGAGGTGGAGGAGGAAGAGATGACAGATGAGGAGGGAGAGAGGAGGAGGTAGGTGAGAGAGGAGATGAAAAGGATGAAAACGGAGATGATGAATCGGATGATGGTTAGGAAGGTTTTGACCCCATACAAGCTTCTGTTCTTCATTCCATTGAAGGTCAAGCGTGCGTGAAACAGACAACTGTCGTGTGTGTGTGTGTGCATGTGCGTGTATGTGCGTACGTGTGTGTGTGTTTTCGAGTATGTTGATGTATGTTGCCCTATTTTCCCTCCTTGAAGGTTTTTCCTGGAAGTGTTTTATGATGGATGCGTGTGTGTGTGTGTGTGTGTGTGTGTGTGTGTGTGTGTGTGTGTGTGTGTGTGTGTGTGTGTGTGTGTGTGTGTGTGTGTGTGTGTGTGTGTGTGCGCTCTTGGATATCCATCCAAGAAGTCCCAGTACATTGTGTCCAGAGCTAACAGGAAGTCCCACCACAGTATGAATACATATTTAAATGTATACTGCATACACCATGAATGTATTCACTGGTGCGTTGTCATCCCCAGTGGCCCAAATGTGGACTGAATCTCTTGCATGTCCCATATCATTACTGTTAATGTATTTCTACCAATGTGGGACACGGGACAACTCAAATGCACCGAACACTACTGGAGTCAACACGGTCAAACTGCTTTCAGATAAACCAAATCCAAATGTGCTACATCCTATTTAATCAGTTAGCATTCACTTTAATCCAAAGTGATTTACCTTAATCACTTTAATTGAAAGTGATTTGGATTAAAGTGATTTGGTGATTTCTCTATAAATCACTTTGGATTAAAGAGATTTATGACGCCCCCCTTGAGTCTGAATTCACCATAAATCCCTTTTTGATCCAAAGTAATCTGAGGAGATTCAGATACAAGGGGGGGGGGTCCTGCTGCAGGATGCCTCCAAGTAGACAGAGGACATCGGATAACCCAGCCCAAAACATCTGACTGTGAGTCCGACCCCCCTAGCCCCCAGACTATTTACCAAATTGGGTCTCAGCTCGATTGCAGGTCATTTTAGCGCGGCGATTCAGAAAGGCTCCACGTTGTATTACACTGATTGGTTTAACTAGATAGCATTACAAAGCACAAACAAAACAGAAAAGGGTAATCTCCCAGCGTAGAGAAATGGGATGGATCCCCCTGGGGTTGGACAGAGTAGTCTTTATGGACGTGGTGGCTGAAGGTGGTCTGGCTATGATGGCTCGTTTATTGGGCCATTTCGATCTATGGGGGAAGTGAGGAGGATTCAATTTGAATGTAAAACACCTTTTAAACCCAAACCTAGCTTTGCTGTCGAAGAGGTGAATGGACGTGAATGCGCTCTTAAAGAGCAGACGAGCAAACGAGACAATAAAAGTTACTTTTCATTACACACCCTCTTTTTAAGGCCAATCCGGTTGCTGACGGCAATCTCGGCTCTCAATTTGAGCCAATCAGACATGGCGGAATCAATCATACGGAACTGGCCGGAGCAGCTGCTGGCTTTGATGTCTGTGTTGTGTGTGTGTGTGTGTGTGTGTGTGTGTGTGTGTGTGTGTGTGTGTGTGTGTGTGTGTATGTTAGCTCGTTAGGCATTCAAGACGACGCTAGCTCATCATCTGGGCTAGTTGTCTCATTAGAGTGTGTGTTTGTGGGCAAATGTGTGTGTCTGTGCGTGTGTGTGTGTGTTGTTTCATTACTGCTCTGCACAGGCCGAACAGACGCCAGTTGATGGGTATTTCATTGGCGCCCGGGCCAGACGACGAGGGGCGAGGGGGGGGGAGAGAGAGAGTCCAGTGGAATACCAATAGCGTCATATAGTGTAGCGGATAGCATTGGGTCTGGAGCCTCATCTATCGGCTGGCATTGAGGAGGAGATGGTGTAGAGGGGGTGAGCCCAGGGGGGCTAGCCTGGAGGGCCTAGCACGCGGTGATGGCTAGCATTGTGGAGATTGCAATTGTCACCGTGTTTATTGTCCCCCTTTTGTTTTATTCTGAAGTCCCTCCGAGACATGGAGGCCCTCTCATGGTGGGTCTAGCACGCTGTGCTCGTGTCTGAGAGGACGAGGGGGTACAAAATACGATTCTGAGAAATATTCCAGGGAAACGTTATACACACACATAAGCAACCTGTACGCACACGTCTGCAATAGCAGACGTGTGAAGAGTGGCGGGACGATGTTGTGTCTGGGGGCGGGCCTTTCTGGCTCCTGTCAACGGTCTGCCAATCAGAATGAAGCAGCATGGAACACAGGCCGTCTCCACGGACACCCCCGTCAGAACACCAGCCGTGTGTGTGTGTGTGTGTGTGTGTGTGTGTGTGTGTGTGTGTGTGTGTGTGTGTGTGTGTGTGTGTGTGTGTGTGTGTGTGTGTGTGTGTGTGTGTGTGTGTGTGTGTGTGTGCGCCCGTGTGTGTGTGCTTCTGATTATGAATCCGTTGGTGTCCGTGCAGTTCCTGTCTCTGTGTGACTGTGAGCGTTCTTGATCGTTTGGAGCTGTCTTTGCGTATGAATGTATTTGTGTGTGTGTGTGGGTGGGTGGGTGTGTGTGTGTGTGTGTGCGTGTGGCCATGCGTGTGTCTGTGTGTGTCACTCTCAGGACTATGCCCTTTCTTCATTCCTGAACTTGGATTCCGTTCCTGGAATACTGACCGTATTCACCGATACAGGATCAAGTATTGTAATTACTAATAGCACTTGTTCTTATTGAAGGGTTCTCTTACGATGCCAGAAATGTATAGTCGGTTCAGTTTCTGTCGTTTACTGTTGACAATTAAAATTTTCAGAACCAGATCATTTACATTTAGAATCTATATATCCTTCTAGTTAAGCTTGAGCATCCAAGTTTTTCCGACTTACCTTGAACGTACGTAGGTTGGAGATGACGTGTTTCCCATTCTGACTTCCCACCTCCGGCCATGAACGATCGCAGAATAACACAGTTGTGTTGTAGCTTCTTGCCTGTAGTAATTTGTTACATTAATGTATTGGATCGGCGCATAGACTTGCGTACTTGCGATACCCGACTCTGCATTTTAGGAAGAATCAGAGGAATTTTTGATAGATTTTATAATACAGAACAGAGAGAGAGAGAGAGAGAGAGAGAGAGAGAGAGAGAGAGAGAGAGAGAGAGAGAGAGAGAGAGAGAGAGAGAGAGAGAGAGAGAGAGAGAGAGAGAGAGAGAGGATTAGAGAGAGAGATAGGATTAGAGAGAGAGATAGGATTAGAGAGAGAGATAGGATTAGAGAGAGAGAGATTTTTTTGCTGATTTCTTGGAAAGAGACAGACAAAGAGTGAGGTGAGGTGTCTGAGAACTAGTGCGTGACAGAGATGGCTTGAGAGACCAAAGGAGATTGTGTGTGTGTGTGTGTGTGTGTGTGTGTGTGTGTGTGTGTGTGTGTGTGTGTGTGTGTGTGTGTGTGTGTGTGTGTGTGTGTGTGTGTGTGTGTGTGTGTGTGTTATAGAAGGTGTGTGGGAGACGGAGAGAGATTTTTTAACAGCGTGTGTGTGAGAGAGTTAGAGCAAGAGAGCTGAATGAATGGAGATATATTCCATTAGTGTTGATATCGGTGAGTCCCCTGGGGTAAGTAAAGACACACGCAAACACACACACATACACAAACACACACACACACTCACACATCTCTACACACACACATATCTGCACCACCCACCTAGCACATTGCTGCGACAAGCCCAAGGGATGGATGACACTAGTGTTTGGGGTTGATAGATAGCGAGTGAATAGATAGAGTGAATATATTACATAGGGTAAATAAACTGTATAGGGTGAATATATAAGGTTCAAATATAACAATGATATTATATAGGGTACATATATTGGGTTTATGTATAGTGTTAATATATAGGGTTAATTTAAGGGTTAGAATAACTTCCCAGACAATTAGCGAATATGGTGGACCCTTTCCTCAATTATAACCGCTGCAAAAAAAAAATGCATTATCACAAACGTATTGACAGTGTTATACTATATAGGGTTAGTATAGCGTTCATATACGCTGAATATAGGTTTGATATAGAGTATATATAACATTTGAATATAGGGTGTATGTTAAACCTATTGGGTTGATATACAAGAGTGTTGGGAAACATAGCGAGTTATGCTGATTGGTTAATTTAGAGGACGTTATAGCGGGAAACCTGTCTGTCTGTACCTAACAACGTAGACAATGTGCAGACCTTTTTGTTTTCGGCGTCTCCTGAGGACATATGGAAGAGGTATTGCTAGGACCTCTTTATTTCACACACTGGTCTTCTGAGGAAACTCTGTGACCCGGGCCGTCCGGATCACACAACTCGAGAAATGGAGGGAAACGATGTGCTAACTCAAGGTATTCCTTTCAGTGCCTCCTCCTTCTCCCTTTTCAACGCGGCAACAAGCCAAGCCCAGTAAGATATTTCACGCCGTTGCGACCTTGACCCTGACGAACACTTTGAAGGAAAAGAGATACACGGAAAGGAGGAGCGCGATAAGAAAGGAATTGTCATTACATCCCGCTAATATGCACTATGTCGTTTTTTACATTTATGATCTTCAAAAGTGTGTGGGACAAATTTGAACCGGGATAATCATTTTTAATAGATTAATTGACTCAAGGATGGATTTGTTTTATTCTTGAGACCTTTGAGCTGTGATTTGTTTTAATCGAGTTAATATCTGCAATAGGAAAGCTACTATGTACAAGCTACTTAATAATCGGGGCGATTTAAACAAATTAATATTAACAACTTCAAATACACACGGCCTGATCTAATCCTGAAGGATGCTCATCGATATGATCTGAGAACACTGAGGGCAAAGAGCTAATAAGAAAATATAATGAAAAGCGATGTTTGAGAATCGAAATTTCAATCGGTAAAGTTTATAAATTAAATGTCAAATCTCAAAATGGCCAAAACCTTATCCAAAATCTCCACGAATGTTTCTGTTCTCTCCGTCAATCCGGGAGGGTTGTCGCTACATATCATGTTTGGGAGCCTGTTTGTGTTCTTCATCGTGTTCAACAGGGAGTGTCTACAACACGTTAAGTGAAACCCAAGCATTGTGCTCGATGGTATTTAAGGTAAGCACTAGACCGTTAGCTCAGAGACAACCGGGGTGCTGTCTACAGCACCTTTTTACTTCTGAGCTAACGTTTTAGTGCTTACCTTAAGTACTACAGAGCACTAAAGCCTTAGCTCTCTTAAACATTAGCTGAGGCACAGAAAGCAGGTTCACTGAGATCTCTGCCTTCCAGCTCTCAATAGAAGATCATACAAACCACAGGGATGTTTCGATTGGAACGGTTCATATCCACGTCACTATTGATCGCACGAGAGTCTGCAAATGTTCATAAATGGAATTGTGGGAGTGGATGGAGAGCTTTCAGAATCGTGAGCTCAACACAACCGGAGGAACAAATTCAGTCAAGACATTACATGTTGTGTTTGTGGTTTCTCATGATTTTAAAATGGTGTATTTTGTGTAGTCTGTGCCCAGCTCTACATGGTACAGGTTTAGTATGAGTCCGGGGGGGCTAACCTGGGCGGCTAACGCGGGTGGCTAATGCGGGAGCTACATTGAGCAGGAAAGTTTCGCGTCGCCTTGCGTCGCAACTCCTTACGACCTGCTCCACCGGACACGTCACAGCTTCTGCTTTCCTTTTAGCGTCTGGAACAAGAGTACATAGGAGAATATAGAATCGACGTCTATTAGTGCTCTGCTATCCGTGTTTTTTTAATTTGTGGCGAATATTCAGAAGTGGATTGTGCATACAGTTGTCTCTAGTCATTTAACGGGCCAGTGTTTTCACTGGCGGACTTCCAACAGCTCTCACCTGAAGCCTCAATGACAGCACAAATTGTCCTCCCAAATGTTGTCTTTATTTAAAGTGTCCTTAAACAACCTTTTATGTTCTTGTGTGTAAACAACGTGTGGGGGTCGCCGTGGTACTCCACCTCAGCTATCATCCGTGCCTCCTCCGCGATCGCAAATCAAAAGCAGAAGATTGCGACGTAAACAAGAGCTGCGTGGTCTGCGTGTAGGGACACAGGGTTGTACATAGTTATACAGGGGCTCTGTATAACTACAGTTATTTAACTATATTATCGTATACCATCACGTAACTCTAGTAATACAGTTCATCGTGATCACAGTGCACCTGGACGACAATGCAATTGTATGCAGGAAGGCCAAATCAAACAAAATATATTTATCTTTAGGCTAACTTTTCCCCTCAGGCAATATCCAACTTCAACAACTAACCTAGGGTTATATAAACACAGTTTAATGAATTGAGATGCAAACATATGTCCTATATATATATATATATCGATAGTGTTTAAATGTGGTCGATAGGGTTTACATGTTTAAATGTGGTCGATAGGGTTTACATGTGGTCGATAGGGTTTACATGTGGTCCATAGTGTTTAAATGTGGTCCATAGTGTTTAAATGTGGGCGATAGTGTTTAAATGTGGGGGATAGTGTTTAAATTTGGTCGATAGGGTTTACGTGTGGTCCATAGTGTTTAAATGTGGGTGATAATGTTTAAATGTGGGCGATGGTGTTTACATGTGGTCGATATTGTTTAAATGTGATCGATAGTGTTTAAATATGGTCGATAGTGTTTAAATGTTCTTTTCCCTCACTCTCCACCTCATCCCTAACTCTCCACCTCAAGCTGGTGTGTAGTGAGCGTTCTGGCACCGATTGGCTGCCGTGCATCACCCAAGTGGGTGCTACATATTAGTGGTGGTTAGTGAGGTCCCCCCTTCACTTTAGGCGTCTTTGAGTGTTATTAATTCTTCTTCTTCTTCATGTTTAACCTCTGTTTTCCTTTTATTCCTAGTCTGTTTTACATAGTTTTGAAGGATGACTATATGCTCTGTAAGGTGACCTTGGGTGTCTTGAAAGGCGCCTCTAAATTAAATGTATTATTATTATTATTATTATTATAATTTCTTTCTGTTTTTCATATGTCCTATAATTTTTTATTCCACCTTATCCATAGAGTGACGTGTGTCGACGTGCATAGCAATAGACTTCTGGCCTTTTCTAGCATTTCGCTGTGCCTCGTAGCGTTTCCTTAGGGCTCCACCACGCTACGCTAGGCGGCGTGACGCAACGCTAGTAGTCGAGTAGAGGGGGCTGTAATCAGGAGAGGGGGGTTGAGCCCGCTGTGCCGCTGGCTGACGGGCCGGTCCCGAGATGAGGGCTGGGAACGCAATCAGTGAGGTGATGATTTTCTTTGGCGGGGTGCGGGGGTGAGACGTCAGCGCCACGCACAGCACTGAGGGGGGAGGGGGGGGGGGGGGCTGGCGTCACATGACCCGTGCTGCCTGTTCCAGTCATCAAGGTCCTCAGAACCAATGGGGGAGGCAAGACGAGTGCAAACCCTGGGTTGAGTATGACGTTCTTTTCCACGTATGTCGGATTATTTTTCGCCAAATTCCTTTTATTTCCCTCGTGAAGCGATATTGCGTTTTTAGGAAAAGTGTATTCATAGCTTGCTATTTGTGATGCACGCCTTTTTGTCTAGGCTGCTCTCACGCACGCCAAAGCACGTCCGGTGAATCATTGTTTTTCGAAAAGCGAAACACTTAGTATCACCCACGTTGTACTTGTGAAACAGTTTACTCAGAGGACGGTGACGGGCGGACGGGACGGTGTTCGTACCCGACAGCTGTACAACCGTCTCCTGCAGTTGGGAGTTCAAGCTTTCTAAAGGCCCTTTCTAAACCTCTTTGCTTTCCCCCGCCAAAAGCAAAACTGAACTAGTAAAGCCTGCAGTGGTTAGGCTGAACTAACCAATGAGGTTTTTTCATATTGTATGGGCTATTGTGGTGTTGATTATGAGGAAAAAAAAACCGGATAATAGTAATAATAGATAAAAGCTTAGTATAATTATCATGAAGGTGTAAGTTACAGCTGCAATGTTAAATGAAAAATGGTTATCTCATCTAACCTGCAGCCCCATTCCCACGACAGCCCTGGACTGAGGCCTTCAGCTCTTCAGCACTCTGGGTCTGGGAGGGTCGTACAGTTCCTTCCAGTGTAGTCGTGTAATTGACAGCCGGGCCGGCCTGTTCCCTCAAGGGTAGGGGGCGGCCTGAGACCCAGGTCAGGGCGTCTCTGAGGGAGCAGGACGTCACGAAGAAGATGAAATCCTGAAGGTTGTACTTATATTATCATTTGAGATTTGGTGTGAGCCTTCCTCAGAGAGAACAGTGTTTTACATGAGGTTAGGGAGATTTGTTTTGATATAATTGTAAAAGGAATTTGAGCTACTTATGTGAGACTAATCATTTCTGACGTTTAGTAAAGAGAAACCACTCAGTAGAGCTTGTGGACCGTGCCGATGTTATCATCCATCTTTTTCCTTTTGTTATTCAGCTTTCCTCTTGGAGAAATAAGTCTTTCTATCGGCTTTCTATAAGCTATCTTGCTTGTTCTGAGTCCCATAATAACCTTTATCATGTTTCGTTGATACATGAAGGTTAAATGAGACAAATCAAAATCCATTTCATGGTCATGTGACCATGCATTATATCCTGTTTTTACAGATCCTCACAACTCGTAGGTGCGTATTTATATATTGCCTGATGCAGGTTGTTCCAATAAATCAACTCAATCATATTTCCTGAAGGTTAAATGAGTGTGTGTTTGTGTGTGTATGTGTGTGTGTGTGTGTGTTTGTCTGCATGCATGTGTGTGTGTTTGTCTGAATGCATGTGTGTGTGTGTGTGGTTGTGTGTGTGTGTGTGTCTAAATGCGTGTGTGTGTGTGTGTCTAAATGCGTGTGTGTTTGTATGTATTTGTCGGAATGCATGTGGGTGTGTGTCGGTCTCTCTTACTGTGTGTGTGTGTGTGTGTGTGTGTGTGTGTGTGTGTGTGTGTGTGTGTGTGTGTGTGTGTGTGTGTGTGTGTGTGTGTGTGTGTGTGTGTGTGTGTGTGTGTGTGTGTGTGTGTGAGAGCGAGCTAGATAGAGCCAGAGAGATTGAGCTCCCTGACACTGCATATAGCTGTCATTCATGTCACTTTGGCAACGCGCATGAACATAATGTCCCCCCAGTCCGGGGGTCTGACCTCTGGGGGACGCTGACAGATGTGCCCTCCTTTATCCTATGAGGCCTTACCAGTGGTTGGGCTGCCAGGGGATTTGGAGGAGCAGGACCACTGAACATCTGGATGGATGTAAAGCCAACTACATCCACAAGTGACCTATATATACATATATTTTGTTTTATCCGAAATAGATTTTCAAATCCGGTGTGTTTGTTTTGTTCTAGATGTGAGCGTAGTCCTTTTCTCTCCTCTTCCCTTGTCTCTTCTTTCCTCTCCTCTTCCCTCTACTCTACTCTCCTCTCCTATATTCTCTTCATTGGTCCTTCTCCTTTTCCCAATTCACTCTGCTCTCTCCTCTCCTCCCCTTTCTCTCTCCTTGTGCAGCTCCTCCTCGCTGCTCCTCTCTCCTCCTCACCTCTCCTCTCCTCTCCCCTTCTTTCTAGCCCTCTCCTATTCTCTTTTACCTCTCTGCTCTGTTTCCTCTGTTGTTCGTTCCTCTGCGCTCCTCTCCCTCTCCCCTCCTCCCTCCTCTCCTCCCTCTCCTCTCCTCCCTCCTCTCTCCCCTCTCCTCTCCTCCCTCCTTTCTCCCCTCTCCTCTCCCCCCTCTCCTCTCCTCTCTCCTCTCCTCTCCTTCACACCTCTCATCTCCTCCCCTCTCCTCTCTCCTATTCCCCCCTCCCCCCCCTCTCCCCTCCTCTCCTCCCTCCTCTCTCCCCTCTCCTCTCCTCCCCTCTCTTCTCCTTCTCACCTCCCCTCTCCTCTCTCCTCTCTCCCCTCTCCTCTCCTCCTCTCTCATCTCCCCTCTCCTCCTCTCTCCTCCCCTCTCCTCTCCTCTCCTCTCTCCCCTCTCCTCTCCCCTCCCCTCCTCCTTTATTGTTTTGTTCTCTTGAATCCAATTCCCAGCCTGGCCACCGGACAGCTTCCTGACTGGTATGTTTGACAAATTGTAAAAGCTTCCCTTTCACACTGCAGTCCCACAACCCCCCCCCCCCACACACACACACACAAATATACAAACGCACGCACGCACACACACACACACACACACACACACGCACACACACACACACACACACACACACACACACACACACACACACACACACACACACACACACACACACACACACACACACACACACACACACACACACACACACACTAACTAAAAACGCGAGCAGGGGAACAATCACCAGCACATCGAAAGTGTAAAAGGATAGAGATACACCACAACATAAAAAAACGGCGGTCTCCGCGGACGTGCATGTGAGGGGATGTTTATCAGAGGCCGGTGGGACGGAGCGCTGGATTATAGATCATAATCTGGACCAGCTTCTACAACAACAGACCTGAGGGAGGCTCCGCCTCGCAACGCAGCGTTATATTACCTGCCCCACCTGTCAGGGGCTGTACCCAATACTAATCAGGGAGGGGGAGGGGGGAGAGGGGAGGTGGGGGGGGGGAGAGGGAGAGAGAGGTTGGGTGACGAGCGGTGGGGAATGACGAAGGTGGATGAGGTTCTTTTCCATTTCACTTGATAATTGTGTGTGTGTGTGTGTGTGTGTGTGTGTGTGTGTGTGTGTGTGTGTGTGTGTGTGTGTGTGTGTGTGTGTGTGTGTGTGTGTGTGTGTGTGTGTGTGTGTGTGTGTGTGTGTGTTGCCCAGGGCAGGTTGAGACTGCTGGGACAAGCTTGTTGACACATCAGCTTGGCTCTAATGGAATTTTCTGACTGGTGGGCTACCTGGGGAAACACAGACACACACACACACGCACACACGCAACGTTTCACACACACACACACACACACACACACACACACACACACACACACACACACACACACACACACACACGCACATACACATACACATACACATACACAAACCCACATACACAATCACACACAGACATACACACACACGGTAAACACCAACCTATCCCAACAAGCACACACACATGCACATATGACTCCCTCTCTCTTTCTCCATCTGCAGAAGAATGGCGAAAACTTTTCCTTGAAGAACAAATAATGTTTGTGTGTGAGAATGAGTCAAGTGGAACGCTTCATAATTGGCTGTAATGGGCTGACGAGGCTCTATTCAATGCTCATCCTGTCTGTCTCTCTCTGTCTCTCTGTTCCTCGTTAATCTCTCTTACTCCAGGGCTGTCTGTATTCAAATGTGCTTGGTCAACCTACTTGTGTGTGTGTGTGTGTGTGTGTGTGTGTGTGTGTGTGTGTGTGTGTGTGTGTGTGTGTGTGTGTGTGTGTGTGTGTGTGTGTGTGTGTTTGTCTGTGTGCATTGAGGTGTGTGTGTGAAAGGTTCACTTTCGTGTATATAGGCGTGTGTGTGTGTGTGTATTCAAGCTGAAAACAGGGCTATTATTATTGTATGCTCGCCAGACTCAATGTGCAGCATTGTAGCCACGAAAAACACACACACACACACACACACACACACACACACACACACACACACCTACACACACTTAATTAGCCAAATACACACTCACTTACTAGTACACTCTTATAATATGATACAAACAAGCAAACTGATACACAATTCATCCTTCAATGCTGGTGACTTTATCAGTTTACTATCATGTCACCGTCCTTACACACACACTCACACACACAGTGGAGTGTAGTGAGGTGTGTGATTGGGAGTTAGTGGTCACTATGATCTATCACCCCGGTCCTTTCTCCCCCTCCTTCACGCTCTCTCCTTCTGTCTCTCATCTCATTCCCTCCCTCTGTCCTTTCTATCTCAGTCTCTCCCTCTCCCACTCTCCCAATGCTGAATAGTGTAAAAAGTCCTGTATGTCCTATAAACCGATCAATTACAGATGTTTCCATACACTTCAAGATATTCTTCAAACACTGTATTAATAATGTGAAGGATATATGCAATCATTGTGAACCGACAGAAAAAGTGAAGTTCCATATTAGAAGCGTTTTGCTAGTGGTTAAAGTCTGGCCGGATGAGTCTGTCTACGGGGAGTTTACGGACCTTCTGTCATCACAGCAGGGGACAATTCTGGCTGCTGTGATCGCACATTGTTGTATTTTTTTGCTGTTAGTTAGCATCTGGTGTGTATTCAAAATCCTTGCATGCCCGTGTAATCCATGGGAAGTGTGTGTTCCTGATGTCGTGGTATGACTGGCAGGAAGTTAGGAAGTGCAGCTCGGTTTCCAGTTGGTTTTGTGTGCAGTGGGAGCACAGTCTGTATTCCCTTGGGAGCCAGGTCTGTCTGTGGCGTCCCTTCTCGTTGGCCAGGCTGTGTTTACTGGGTCTGTTCCTGGTAAGGGATTTTCTCTGTGTCGCGGTGGTCAGGTATTCTGCAACTTTGTATTCTCTCTTAAGGGACAAGGAGCATGCCAATTCAATCTATTTGGTGGACTCTGTCCATGTGCCAAATTGTTTTCCTTTTGTCTTCTTATAATTAGTTTTTGCCTAATGGGGTGGTTGTCATGAGTTGGAAAGGTACCCAGCTGGCTAAGGGGTCTCCTGTCTGGCTCTATCTCTCTGTGGGTGAGGGCCTTGGTGTGGAGTGTGTTGCTGTCACTTAAAGACACTTTAGGGTTGTTATAGAGCACACTCCTTTGGATTTTACGGACATCGTCTTAATTCTGTTTTTCTTTGGACTCTTAGGATCGATCTGCAGCATTCTGCATGTAGAGTTTCGGTTTGATGTTGGTCCTGTTTAACAATGTCTTGGTCAGCGAGTGAACCCCAGACCTCACAGCCGTAGAGCACAATGGAATCACTGCATCAAAGACTTGGAGCCAGATCTTAATCGGGATGTCTAGCTTGAGCTAGAAGTTTCCAGTGGTGTTCATGTTCATGCCAGGGTAGGTATAGTTGTTTGTTTGCTTGAGTCTAGAGAGCAGGATGTGTATTTGTGGAGTCTTTTTTTTTTTTTTATTTTTTTTTTTTTTAAACATCATTATTTTAGTTTCTCCAAGGCTCACTGTCAGGGACGGGGTTTGAGGGAAACTGTGCAGACCATCTGGGTTCTGCTGTAGGCCTTCTCTGGTTGGGGACAGGAGCACCAGGTCATCTGGGAACATCGATCATTTGATGTCGGTGTCTACCAGTGTTACGTCGACCGGGTGCTTCAGACTGGTCTGTTGTCCTTGCTAATTGGTCAATGTACATGTTGAACCGGGTCGGACTCAAGCAGCAACCCTGTGTCACGACCGGCTTTGTTGATTTTTATTTCCTGTCTTACCTGCACAGGTGTTGTTTGTGTGAATGGACTTTATGATGTCATAGGTTTTTCCCCAAACACCATTTTCTATGAATTGTAGGCCATCAAGTCAAACACAAGTCTGCAGAGCAGGAGAATAGGGCTTTTGTTGTGGTTGATTTGGTGGTCGATGAGGGTGCTTGGTCACCCAATAAACTGATAATTATCAGATAGTGCTCTTTATTCTGTTTTTTTCTTTCTGTTTTGTTTCTTTTTTGTTTCTTTATTCTTTATTCCCTCTCTCTCTCTCTCTCTCTCTCTCTCTCTCTCTCTCTCTCTCTCTCTCTCTCTCTCTCTCTCTCTCTCTCTCTCTCTCTCTCTCTCTCTCTCTCTCTCTCTCTCTCTCTCTCTCTCTCTCTGTTTCTCTGTCTATCTGTTCCTAGTTAATATCTTACTCCAGGTCTGTCCATATTCAAATAAGCTTAGCCATATGTATAATATGTCATATTGTCTCATGTATTAATGTATCAGTTTGGTTATTCTCGGTTTGGTTATTCTTGGGTCATCTCCCTCTCTCTCTCTCTCTCTCTCTTATTGACTTTTTTTTTTTTTACTTAATGAACAGTAATTGCCCTCTTGAGCGCTGTGTGGCTACTTTCTCTTCCATGGTTAATTTGCAGTATTTCTGTTATCTCTCTTATCTTTCTCTTTTTTTTTTTTAATTATATTTATTGTCTTGAGCGCTCCTCAAAAGTCTGTGAATCAGCCTGTGATTCAATGTGTGATTCAGTGTGTGGTTCAGCTTGTGATTCAGCCTGTGGTTCAGCCTGTGGTTCAGCCTGTGGTTCAGCCTGTGATTCAGCCTGTGATTCAGCCTGTGATTCAGCCTGTGGTTCAGCCTGTGGTTCAGCCTGTGATTCAGCCTGTGGTTCAGCCTGTGATTCAGCCTGTGATTCAGCCTGTGGTTCAGCCTGTGATTCAGCCTGTGATTCAGCCTGTGGTTCAGCCTGTGGTTCAGCCTGTGATTCAGCCTGTGGTTCAGCCTGTGATTCAGCCTGCTTCCTGACCTAGTCAATGCATTCCAGTCCCGTCACATCCACACTAAGTCGAGGACTCTCTGTCTCTCTCTCTCTCTCTCCGTTAGGCAGATGGGTGGCTGTGGTCTCTCGCCCCCTGGAGAGACTGATAACGGAGGTGTAGCTGTCGCTCGGAGCGGAGGCCAGGGGTAACTGGCGGCCGGTGGCGAGGTCATCTCATTGATCTGAGAGGTGGAGTGATGTAGTATGGATCACAGCTGGCAGTGCGGTCGACCTTAGCCTGTCTACCTCTCTCTTCTCCTGTGTATCTCTCTCTCGTTCTCTCTGTTCCTATTTCTCTCTACCACTCTGTATCTCTCTCTCGTTCTCTCTGTTCCTACCTCTCTCTACCACTCTGTATCTCTCTCTCGTTCTCTCTGTTCCTAGCTCTCTCTACCACTCTGTATCTCTCCCTCGTTCTCTCTGTTCCAAGCTCTCTCTACCACTCTGTATCTCTCTCTCGTTCTCTCTGTTCCTAGCTCTCTCTACCACTCTGTATCTCTCTCTCGTTCTCTCTGTTCCTACCTCTCTCTACCACTCTGTATCTCACTCATGTTCTCTCTGTTCCTAGCTCTCTCTCTCTCTCTCTCTCTCTCTCTCTCTCTCTCTCTCTCTCTCTCGTTCTCTCTGTTCCTAGCTCTCTCTCTCTCTCTCTCGTTCTCTCTGTTCCTAACCCTCTGCATCACTCACTTGTTCTCTTTGTTCCTACCCCTCTTTACCACTCTGTATCTCTCTCTCTCCTTCGCCCTTTTCCTTCCTCTCTACCACTCGGTATCTCTCTCTCTTTCGTTCTCTTTTTCTACCCCTCTCTACCACTCTGTATCTCTCTCTCATTATCTCTGTTGCTACCGCTCTCTTCCACTCTGTATCTTCCTTGTTCTCTCTGTTCTTACCTCTCCCTACCGAGGTGGAATAGAAGATGGAAGGATGATTGACAGGTGTTTGAAAGATTGAACAGGGATGATGAAAGATAAAGAGAAGTGTACCTTTAAACCAATCATATTCCCCCCATCGTTAATCTACTCTTTTTCTCCATCTCAGATTGACCTGATCAACCTCCCCCCACCCCCAGACACACACAAGCGCACCTTTTCACCTGACCTCTGACCTCTGATCTGCATCAGTAACGAGAGAAAAAAAGCAGGAAGTCCGAACCAGGATGGATCCACAGGTGAGTCCGAGCTGGTTCTGCGTACGTGAGTACCAATAGCACCCTTCAGTCAAAGTACATCCTGAAGATACAAAGGTTTTATATAATGAGAGCCAACGAGAGGGAGAGATTGCAGAGCAGGGGCAAAGGATGTCCATGTATGGTCATCACAACCCAGGTGAGGAGAGACAGGTGTGTCTGTCTAGGGTGCCATAGAGGATCATAGAACCACCGATTGGGGGGTCACACTGGGCAGAGAGGGTTGAACATATTGGCTGGTCAACTCATTTACAAAACAATCAGACCTATGCGATTACCCCAACAGATTAATGTTATTACCAAAGATTAGATTACATTGGTTCTTTATTAATCCCTGATGGCAAACACAGTTCTACCACAAGCACACATTATAAAACATACTATCCCTATGAAATGTCACGTAATAACACGATAAATAACAATGCAGACACAATGCTAACTCCTGACCATACAACTGAATAATTGAAGTATAATGACGGCATGGGTCGGCTTAGCTCAGGAGGTAGAGCAGTTGTCTTTTAACCGAAAGGCTGCTAGTTCAATCCTCAGCTCCTCCTAGCTGAGAGTTGATGTGTCCCTGAGCAAGACACTTAACCCTAACTGCTCCTGACAAGCTGGCCTTGCATGGTTGACTCTGCCGTCGGTGTGTCAATGTGTATATTAACCGATGTAAATCGTTTTGGATAAAAGCGTCTGCTAAATGCCCTAATTGTAATTGGTATGAATTGCAATACTTAAAGCAAGGTTAGCCAACTTGGAGACACCAGCCAGGATTAGCTAGACTTTGAAAGTACCCAATGCGAAGGTCTCAGGCCTGCCTCTAACCTTAAGAGGCATGTGTTTTTAGGGAGTGCCTTTCCAGTCTAAAGGCACTCCCCCAAAACTACTAGCGCGCGCTAGCTTAAGAAATAGACCTCGTCATGTGGATTGCTACGCTTAGCTATGGCCAGGTAGCTGGGTAGGCAGGTAGACACAGGGGTAAGTGTAATTCGGCCGATTTTTTTTATATTAGACCTGCTTTATACACATAGACATAAATGTCTACAATGCGAAGTATGCTTCTAAAATGAACTACCCTACCTTTAAGTCCTTATACTGACGCTCGGTTCGGATCTGACAAAGCCCTTCACTTCTGTACAAAATAAACCCTGCTTGAGTCCTCCTGCTCCAACCGGATCTCACCAGCCTCCCTCCTCCCCCAGGTGATCCTAGCAGCGCTGCCACCGCACCACCCGCCCGCCACTTTGGAGCTCAGGCGGACATTCTGGCTCAGACTCGGCTTCTCTGAACTCCTGTAAGCCCGAGAGTTACATGCGTGGAGATAGCCGTGATTCAAAGCGAACCGGGCGAGCGAAGCCCTTTGAAGCCTTCTGTGGCCGGAGGGGATTAATTCACCTTTTTCTGACGAAAAAGACGGGACTCAACGACACTCCGATCAGCCCACTCTCTCTCTCTCTCTCTCTCTCTCTCTCTCTCTCTCTCTCTCTCTCTCTCTCTCTCTCTCTCTCTCTCTCTCTCGCTCTAACTCTCTCTCTCTCTCTCTCTCTCCCTCTCCCTCTCTCTCTCTCTCTCTCTGTCTCTCTCTCTCTCTCTCTCTCTCTCTCTCTCTCTCTCTCTCTCTCTCTCTCTCTCTCTCTCTCTCTCTCTCTCCTCTCCTCTCTCTCCCTCTCTCCCTCTCTCTCTGTCTCTCTGTCTCTCTCTCTTTCTCTCTCTTCACCTTTATTTGAAGATTCAGCTTCCTCACCCCCACCTCCCTCCCTCCCTCCCTCCCTCCCCACCCATAATGGCCGCTCCACTTCCATCTCCTCACTCCTGCGTCGCCATCTGCTGGTGAGGAGGGCTCCCTGCGTCTCCCCGCTGACTTAACCCCCCCTCTGGGCCTGGCGGCTGCGGCAGCGGCGGCGGTTGTGGCGGTGGGGGGTCTCCCTCGGACGATGGGCGCCCCGGGAAGGGCCCTCCTGGGGGCGTTGGGCTCCGCCACCGCCTCCTCCACGCTGGAGGCGGCGGCGGCGGTGGAGCCCGGGTGGCTGGCCTGGCCCGCCAACGGCTCCTTCGACTTCAACCAGAGCGCGCTGCCCTGGGGCCTGGGCCTGGGGGCGGGGCTTGGGCTGGGGGGGGGCGGGGCGGCGGCCGCCATGGCGCCCGGCGGGCTGGACTCCAACATCTCGCAGCCCCGGCCGTCGGCGGCGGCGGGGGTGGTGGCCGGGGCGGGGGGGCTGGCGGTGCGCACGGTGATGGAGGAGAAGAACTGGCCGGCGCTGCTCATCCTGGTGATCATCGCGCTGACGGTGGGCGGGAACATCCTGGTCATCCTGGCTGTGTCGCTGGAGAAGAAGCTGCAGAACGCCACCAACTTCTTCCTGCGCTCGCTGGCCGTGGCCGACATGCTGGTGGGCATCCTGGTCATGCCCGTCTCCCTCATCAACATCCTCTACGGTGAGGACTCTAGCCCGACACGGGGGGATACGGTGGATGGATGGAGAGATGGTGGATGGATGAATGGGTGATGGATGATGGATGGAGGGAGGTTAGATGATGGATGGGAGGGAGGGAGGTTAGATGATGGATGGGAGGTTAGATGATGGGTGCTGGATGATGGATGGGAGGTTAGATGATGGATGGGAGGTTAGATGATGGATGGGTATTAGATGATGGATGGGTATTAGATGATGGATGGGAGGTTAGATTAAGGATGGGAGGTTAGATGATGGGTGCAGGATGATGGATGGGTCGTAGGTTAGAAGGACCCGAAGGCTAGATGAATGGAAGGTCGTATAAATGGAAGGATGGATGGTTAGAAGGCTCGAGGGACCCTATTCCACCTGCTTTACTGACTTTCTTCAGCATCCTGTCCATGAAAATCCCCCAAAAAACTTTAAATTAAAAGGAATATGTGCACTCACTACCGCACACACTCACACATACATACACACCCCAGCCCAGTGAAAACATGGCACCACCACAGCAGATGTAATTGCCGTGTAATTAGGCGCACAGCGTTTGGCCTCTTGTCCCGCGAGTGTATAATCACGGCGGGCCCGACGGCTTCTGAACGGCTCCCAACCCTGCTAATCAGACCCCGTTCACCAGATGCCCCAAAACGTCCGGCTTCGAGGCGAATGTAAAAGCCTCTCTGTGTGGCTGCGCTGACACGTGGCGGAGAAACACAGGGTAGGTGGTCGGGGTGTCGGATCCCCCCCAATGTTCTGTCGAGACTCCCTGAAGAGTGTTTCTGTTTAGATTCATGTCCACGGAGCGCACTGCATCGGGAGGAACGTGAGGCGTTTGAGCGGAGGCGGTGGAGTCGATGAGTGTTGCATAGGGGAGGAACGCTACGCTACGCTACGCCGCGGCCCCATTTCGTTTCACGGCTCCCTTAGCTTAGCCGTGGCGAGTCTCGCTACCCTGGCTCTGAGCGACAATTCATAAGGTGCTTAACTAAATGAGGATCATAGCTCGTGTCAGTCGCGGTTACGATAAGATACGCTCAGGTGAGAGCGGCAGTTAAACGAGCGTCCCCCGCAATCTCGGAAGTCGCAGGCGGGGGACTAGGGTTTTCCTTTTTGGTTGCCTAGCAACCACGTGTGATCCTCCCTCGCACTCATAACGATGAGGACTGTCAATTTCAGGAAATCTGTGTGTGTGTGTGTGTGTGTGTGTGTGTGTGTGTGTGTGTGTGTGTGTGTGTGTGTGTGTGTGTGTGTGTGTGTGTGTGTGTGTGTGTGTGTGTGTGTGTGTGTGGGTTAGTGTGTGTCAAGTCATTATTATAGTGAATGGTACGCGGTTTGAAAGCTTGATGAAAGCGTATAAATATATCAGACTGCGGAAATAGATGTGTCGGTGGGAGACATT